>NC_133044.1:9412500-9607500 GCF_048771995.1 Taeniopygia guttata | reverse complement strand
ATTAACTGCTGAAGTCTCAAGGAAGGGTTTAGGTTGGGAGGGACCTTAAAGCTCATCCATTCCTACCCCTTGCTCCCTTCCACCATCCCAGGTTGCTCCAAGCCCCAGCCCTGACCTTGGACACTTCCAGGGATGGAGCAGCCACAGCTGCTCTGGGCAACCTCAGGGGGAGGAATTTCCTCCTAAACTGTTTTCATGACAGCTCAATAAAACCGCAGAAACTCAGCATCACGGAGAGAGGTGAGAAGAGTAACACCACCCTGATGAGGAGCAGCAGTTGCTAGTTAGGAGTGCGTGCCCCATATTGTGCATCATCCACACACCTCCATATGCTGTGTCTGCGTAATTTTTCACAGATTCAGCATTTCAAAAGCTTTACAAAACCTCTATATTTTAATTCAAAAAGTTTTGTAAGTATTTGCATCACTTTAACATGGAATAAAGAAAACAGGACTCACATCCTTGAGGTTTGTCTGACACAACCTCACTGGTGTGAGGTTCCAGTGGTGGGAATACCTTGGGCATCATGTACATGTACAGTTACACCCACCCAGGCTCATCCTGCCTCAGGGATTCCCAATGGAATGACTGCTGGTGTGTGCAAGGGCAAAACCAAAGTCCACTTAACCATATGGCACAGGATTAATAGCCAATACTTTGAACTCAAACCTACCATTTTTTTCAAACAGATGCACTAAAAATAAATGTAAATGAGATGGTCTGCAATGTCCCTTCCAACCCAAACCATTCTGTGATTCTGTGATCTTCGATTTAAAAAGCAGGAAGGTGACACACTCTTCATGGTTTTCATAGTTCTTTCCTTGTTTCTCTCCTCGGAGGGTACAAAATTTGATTTCCAAAACCTTTTATTTGCATCTGAGATTCCCTAATTTAGAAATGACCCAAAGCAAAATATCCATATTTAAACCCAAACACTCTTCCTGCCTTAAAAGCAGGTACATTTGGAAACAATACACACACGAGACAACTCATTTCTCTCTCTGGGAATCCAAGTGAACTCATGCACAGTCTTTAATAACTTAGGAAGATCTCCCAACAAGATGAGCAATGGTACCTTCAAACTTCATCATGGTGCCCTGCAGAAAAAACAACTGCCTTGCTTTCAGGAACAAGAAGGAATGTAGAATTCCATGAGGTCTCTCAGCACAAGCAGGCAGCTGAGTGTGTGACATCTCCAACAGGTCTGTGTCCCACCAGTGCCGGGCTGAGCGACAGAGAAGGACAACCTACAGGATGATGTCTCTTTTACTGTTTTTTTCCCCCTAATTGTCCTGGTGTGATATAACAGGGCAGGAAAGAAAACAAACCAGCAGCCAGTGCATGTGGCTATCAGCTTAAAAATAGTCAGCTGGGCTGAGGTTTTAGCCTTTATCTCCCTGGCTGACCTTGCTAATACAGTATGTAGATCTCTTGCCAGCTAATCGGCCGACTGTAAAGCATGGTTTCAAGCTGTGGGCAATGATCTGTAACAGGAATGAATGAGTGGGTTTTAGCAGCCAGGATCTGTAGCCTACTATCTGTATCTGACAGCTGTCACCTCCCAACAGAGGCCAAGGCCCAGCCCTGCATTTAAAAGCAGCATGGCTGATCAGATTACTGGGACAGTGTGTCAGGACTCGCTGCACTGAACTAGAGAGACAGAAAGTAAATCTATAAATAGCAGTTTGACTTGTCTCCATGAGCCACTGAAGGATAACCAGTATTGAGCAGCAAATGCAATGTTTAGTCTCTGAAACCAGTGAAACACAGCTCCTGCGAGATCAGAAGCGCTGCCCAGTGATGAAAGGGACAGACATGGGGAGCTCCGTGGGCAGGAGAGTCACTGCCCTGGTAACAGCACTGGCTGTGTTTGCACAAGGAAATAAGACATTAAGTTCTCAGTTCCTGAGATGCTGAAAGCACCACAGCACAAAGTCACCTGAGGGCAAAGCCACCTCTGTGCAGAAGGCAGGGGGAAAGCCAGCAGTTCCTGGGAATCCCAACCCTAAAACTGATACTGGGATAAAGTGAGAGCTCTCCATTTGATACCTATCATACATGAGAAGCAAGTGTTCAGCCAGAATGGATGAGCTTTGAAAGGACCTGAAGAGCAGGGATGTTGGAGCTGTGGCTTCCAGAGGCTGTGGTGATGGCAAAACTTGGTTACTGCATGGCAAGGAGCTGCAAAGGACCTGCCAGCACTCTGCAGAATGGATCAGCTCTCTGAGGAGCCATCCAACACTCTGAGAAGTTCCTGCTGATTAAAATAGAATATCTGAACAATTGGAAACAGCTTTGGAAACACAGCCCAGAGATGAGTGGAGAGGAATGCAGAGTGGGATCATGAGCCAAGGCAATAGGAAATGAGGATGCTGAGAATAATGTGGGAGACCCCACATTATGTCAGGTAATACTGGAGAACTGTCAGGTAATACTGGAGGCTTCTGCAGATAAAACAGGTCCAGAAAGGTCTCAAATGACAGGAGGAGTCCTGGGTCCCTTTTGCAGTAGAAACCAGGAGATAATTGCAGTTATTTATTTGCAATCTGCAATTGGGAAGGGGCATCTGCTGTCTCTCAGCCTACTCAGCTTCTGGTGATGATATGCAGCTTTTTTACCATGGACAAGCAGCAAAGAGAAACAGGACCATGCTTGATCTTTTGGTTAACCTTGTTAGTGCCAGCTGGACTCCTGCTCTGGCCCCCAACACCTGAGTCAAGCCTTTGGCACGACTGACTCCACAAGCTGAGGGTCGCTTGAGCTGTTGTGTTCCCCCTCCAGGAAAAGACACTCTGCCATCATACAAGAGCAAGTACAACTGAAAGCACAAAGCATGCATTCAGCTACACAGATTAACTCCTTAAATTGAAAATAAAGCATAAATGACGGAACATAAAGAACTAGATGCAAAGAATACATGTTTACATTGCTAAGAAAAGAGAAAAAGCCCACCCCACATAACTCAAGGTACATAAATGTGACTGTCTACTTAAAAGTAGCTCAGATGAGTCAGGCAAACTGGGGACACAAGAGGGTAACCAGCTAAGTTCCCTGTTTCCTGCAGAGACACCAGCAGCACACCCCTGACTGCAAACACTCATCCCTGTCTCCACACACTTCCTGCAGCTCAAGGACTTCTGAGCCGGAGGTGGGGCCTCTGTCATGTAAAGTTGGGCATGGATCTTTTCCCCATGAATTTGAAAATAGGATGGAGATGGTATTTATTCTCTAAACTGAAGATCAAATAAACATCTTTCCAGCCCATAAGTTTCAAAATAGCAATTTACTGGTACCCAAGTGTCATGCTCACCCTTGGCCACAGTGATGGATTTCACTAAGAGCTGAATTCTTTTATCAGTGTGTTTTTCTCAGCTAATTTAGCACTGATGAGATGGTCCCCAGTGACAACCCTGGCAGCTGCCCCCTCCTCATGTCAGCAAACCAGCAGTGTCCTCCCTCTGTCCCCAGCACGCGCTGAGCCTGAGCTGCAGGAGATGTGCCTGGGACGGGCAGGACTCTGCCCCAGAGCCCTGGCAAAGCTCAGTTTGTGCCAGGCTGTCCTGAGCTCTGCTGGGAGCCTGCTGGGAATGGGGCTGCCCCCAGTGGGCTCCTTCCACGCAGGTCAGGACAGCGTCAGATGGTGACGGCTGCAAACCACTGACCTACATTGCCAGTCCCCAGAGCCATCTGAGACCCCTCCGTTTCTCATTAGCAACAGATTCTTATTTATTTCAGATAGTCACTGGCTTCTGCCAACAGACACTGCACTCCTAATTAAAAGCTGACTTCTTTCATAACCTACAAAGTCCTACTTCCACCTCTGCCCCAAGGTGCAGGGAAATGTGAGTTTCCGTGTGCCCTCCATTTAGAGGCAGGCTCCACAGACAAAGCAGAGATGCATTTTGGTGTTTTGTTTTTTTTTTTTAAACACAGCATAAAGCAACAAAGTTTGAAGGACATTCAACATTTATGCTGTGTGCTCACTTAATATCACAAGGGACTTTCCATGGGAGCAAAGGTTTTCTTAATAAAGGGTCTCATTGGCCGGCTGGATCAAATCATGTATACACCGATATCTTGCTTCTGGCAATACCTTAAACCCCCAGTTAGGCGAGCGTAGAGATTGCAGTGGCCTTGAAACTGTAGCATGGTTTATACATGGTGTACACATCTTTGAGGATTTGGAGAAATCTACAAGGGATCTAATGCTTTTCCACCTATTGACATTTACAAAGCAGTTTAAATCATGCATGAGAGGCCTCAGGCACATGTAGTTCACAAAACATAACTCTGTGCTCCCAGGGAATTGGAGCTGACCACGGCTCTTTATTAGAACCGACAGTGAAAGACAGCTCGTGCAGAACCCGAACCAGGGCTGCAATGCAGAGATGACAGCCTTAATGCCACTGGATGTATTATGCAGATTACCCAGCCCAAGCCTCGCTTGTTAAGTAAGTTTCATGCTTTCCTCACTCCCACTGCCCCTCTTAGGAAATATCCTCCCTGGCTTTATCAAGGGAGCTATTTCCTAAATTCCTTGATCAATCACCTGCTTTCCAGGACTTCAGACACACCGAGTTAGCTCTGAAGATAAGACAGCGATGCTTAAAGAGTGGAAAACAGTTAAACCTTTGCACCTATTAGCACAGCAGTGCCAGGCACAGAGCAGATGAATACCTTAAAAACTTAACAGCTATTTTGCTGATGAAAGAATAGGAGAGATTTTAAGGAATTCATCATCCCTGACAAGTCACCTTGTAGCTGTGAATTTCCAGTGCACTGTAATTTTTGAATGTGTGCTTTTGCTGTGTACATTCAAATGAAGAACAAAATCCTGAAATCCTTGCCCAAGCTTTGACCCCTTTTTAATTAAGCTCTGAAACTCTCTAATACAGATTATCTGAGAATCAGCCTTTCTGATTCCAGAAGAAAGAGATTTTTTGTCGTTTGATTGTATCCTAAAGTTTGTAAATGGTACTTAAAAAACAGCTGTACAGGAGAGCATTCTACGTTCCTCACGTGGAAGTGTCACTTGTGAAGCCCCTCTTTTTGGTGACCCCTGTTCAAACAGGCATTTTCACTGCACCCTCCTGGACTCAGACACACACCTGAGAGGTTCCATGCTGTACACAGAGAGATTGTTTTGAGATGTGAATTTAAACCACTAACCAGCACACTGACAGGCTCCTGGCACTGCATGTTCCAGTGTCCACCTGATTGCATCAGCATACATATATAAAATAAAATTTTTTAAAAATCCACTAAAATGAATAAATACAAGTTTGTGTATAAAATGCATGCAAATGTACACTCAGATGAAAGTTTTTTATATATTATATACATATGTGCTTTTATTTTCATAGTATTTGAAAGAAAATAAAGTTTTTTTAAACAGTGAGCTTTGCAGTGACATATCTGAATAATTACTACTGGCTTTCCCTAGCAGCAAGCTAGGCCACATTAGGCTTGACCTAATAAAAATAAGTTGCTTAATATGACACTTTCAGGGCCGCAGAAGTGCTACTGGCAAATTGAAATTACTGAAATTTTATTTTATTCTTTTTTTTACGAAATAGGAAGCAGAAACAGATGTAGACTAACTACTCTGCTTAAGGGGAACGAAGGGAGGGAAATGTTTTTCACAACACCAGTTTGGTTTCCATGAAAGCCCCTCCCAAAAGGCATGTCATGAACATCAGCACAAACAAGATTAATATAGGGCCCATTTCCAGCCTGCTTTTGTTCCTGGTTGTAAAACACATGGCAAGGTGTAAAGGCTGACACCAGTGGAGACATAGGAGACATTTAACTCTCATATGTAGAATCATGGAGCGACTCCACCTCCTCAGAAAGGAGGCTGAGCACACAACAATGAACATTTCACACGATTCTAGCACTCGATTCATGGCTGATGGAAACCAGCACAGAGGTCATAATTGACTCCAGTGCTACTGCAGCAGGGCCCTAAATAGAGCAGGCACCTGCACACTGTAGAGGGAGAGAAGTTGAAGCTGTTCAGCTGCTTTGTTCCCAGGTTTTTCTAAAATACCTCTGCCATGGATACTGCAGCTTTCTCAGGGGACAGAGGGTGCTCCAGGTCAGTGCCAGGCTGAGCAGCTCCCTGGGGCAGGGCTGCAGCCAGAGCGCAGCTCATCTCAGCCAGCACAGCCCACAGAGTTACAGACTGACAGAAACACAGACTGACAGAGACACAGACTGACAGAAACACAGACAGACAGAATCACAGACTGACAGAGACACAGACTGACAGAAACACAGACAGACAGAATCACAGCCCCACAGAGCCACAGACTGACAGAAACACAGACTGACAGAGCCACAGACAGAATCACAGACTGACAGAGCCACAGACTGACAGAATCACAGACTGACAGAATCACAGCTCCACAGAGCCACAGACTGACAGAATCACAGACTGACAGAAACACAGCTCCACAGAGCCACAGACTGACAGAATCACAGCTCCACACAGCCACAGACTGACAGAGCCACAGACAGACAGAGCCACAGACTGACAGAATCACAGACAGAATCACAGACTGACAGAGCCACAGACTGACAGAAACACAGACAGACAGAAACACAGACTGACAGAGACACAGACTGACAGAGCCACAGACTGACAGAATCACAGACTGACAGAGCCACAGACTGACAGAATCACAGACTGACAGAGCCACAGACTGACAGAAACACAGACAGACAGAATCACAGACTGACAGAGCCACAGACTGACAGAAACACAGACAGACAGAAACACAGACTGACAGAATCACAGACTGACAGAGCCACAGACTGACAGAAACACAGACAGACAGAAACACAGACAGACAGAATCACAGACTGACAGAGCCACAGACTGACAGAGCCACAGACTGACAGAATCACAGACTGACAGAATCACAGACTGACAGAATCACAGCCCCACAGAGCCACAGACTGACAGAATCACAGACTGGCAGAATCACAGCCCCACAGAGCCACAGACTGACAGAATCACAGACTGACAGAGCCTCAGACTGACAGAGCCTCAGACTGACAGAGCCACAGACAGACAGAATCACAGACTGACAGAGCCTCAGACTGACAGAGCCACAGACTGACAGAATCACAGACTGACAGAATCACAGTCTGACCGAATCACAGCTCCACAGAGCCACAGACTGACAGGATCACAGACTGACAGGATCACAGCCCCCCAGACAGACTGACAGGATCACACTTTGTTGTCTCAAGTTTATACTTCTTCAGCCATTTTGTTTGTTAAATCCAAGATAAATTTCCAATTGCTACAGGTTTTCATCAGGTAAAAAAATTGCTTTAGAAATATTGCTCTGAGTTCACGTCAGATAAGAAGTGCTAAAATTAATTTTTCAGTGCACCTAAACATTCCTTTATATATAGAGGGATCACTGTGATACAGGCTAAATGCCATCATAGTCAACCACACACTTGGAAGAACAGCAGCAAAACACCAGTGAAAGACTGGGATAACTCATTAACTACTGACCAAACTGCTGCAAATGCCCTATGAGCTTTAAACAGTGAAATTCATCACACATGTCAGAATTCTGATGTTGAACCATTTACAGAGCACTGAAAATTGGCAGAGAATAAATACTGACAGAGGAAAAAACCCCAAAATCAAATAGTCACCACAAACTGTATGAGGGAGGCTGTAAGTTGATGACTCAGAGATTGAGGATGGGTTTGCATATTATACCAATTCACTCCTCAACTGAAACTCCAAAGAACTTACTAATATCAAAACAGTTCATCTGAAAAATAGGCAGAGATTATTTAGCAGAAATAGCAAGGAAAAACTATCTTGTATCAGTAAAGCTGACATGTCAGCAGCTTCTTTGATCAAATTGCAGCTAAACTCAGTGCAAATGTAGTTGCAATATGAAATAAGCCAGGATTGTTTACCTTCAATAGTCTATAAATATCCTTCTAAGGGCAGAACAGCTGCTTTACTGAGAAGTGCACAGATGCACTTACAACTCCTCATCTATAATTACAAGAATAAACGATATTTCACATTTCTTTCATTTCCAGGTCTTTGATGTTCCATCTGATAGAGTGGAAATAAGATGGAGAGACCAGCACGGGTGAGTCTGGCAGCTTCAGGTGATTCAGCTGAGCCAGGCCCAGGGCAGAGTCACCTGTGGCCACTCAGGAGGGGACACCACAGGGCAGTCGTGAAGAATGAGGTCTTATAAAGGACAAAAACTGGAGAATTCCAGGGACTGTTTGTAGGTTTGATATGGATTTTTTTGTAGTTGTTCACTTACTAATTTTTTGAGAAGATTCAATTTTTTCTCTTCAAGAGAGTCACCTGTGGGTGCTGCTCAGGAGGGGACACCACAGGGCAGTCATGAAGAAGAGGTCTTTTTATAATAAAAGACAAAATGAATGACAGTCATTACGAATGATGTCTTCATATAAATGACAAAAATGGGGAATTTCAGGGACTGTTGGTAGATTTGATGTGGCCTTTTTGTAGTTGTTCACTTACTAATTTTTTGAGCATATTCAGTTTTTTCTCTTCAAGAGAGTCACCTGCTCAGGAAGGGACACCTGTGGCCACTGCTCAGGAAGGGACACCTGTGGCCACTGCTCAGGAGGGGACACTGTGGCCAGCACATTTCTCTCCGTCTCAGGCTTTTTCATAGAGTTGCACAGAGAGAAATGAAAGAGAAAACAATTTCAATTTCTGCTCCTTGTTTTCCTATGTGGAATGTGTTTTGAGAATTCTTTACCTGGGGTGAGTGCTTGGTTGGATTCTGGTGAGGATTGTTTGAGCCTGATGGCCAATCCAACCCACTGGGGCTGGGCTCTCAGAGAGGGTCACCAGTTGTGTTGGAGTGAGAGAGTTAGAGAAAGTAGTATGTAGTTTTAGTATCCTCTTTTTATATAGTATATTAATGTATTTTAGCATAGTTATAACAAAAAAATCATTCAGCCTTCTGAATTGAGTCAGACATCATCATTTCTTCCCATTGGGTTCGCCTGCATTTACAATAGGACAGCTCTGTGAGGGAGACACCTCCTGAGGCAGAGGCAGGGCCTGAGCTGGAAGCTGCAGGCACACGGATCACCCACACTGTGTGGAGCAGCTGTAAAGGCCATTCCCACATCCCCAGCCCACCCTGGGCTGTGGGGAGCCATGGGGGCTGAGCCCTGCTGGGCAGGGAAGGAGCCCCAGCCGCTGCTGCCCCTCGAGCACAGCTCAGGCCAAGGGCAGCACTCAGACATCCTTGTGGGTCCCTTCCAGCTCGGGGTACTTAAGGATTGTATGAAAAACAAGTGTGTGTCTGTGTGTGTGTGTGTGTGTGTGTGTGTGTGTCTGTCTGTGTGTGTGTGTGTGTGTCTGTCTGTGTGTGTGTGTGTGTGTCTGTCTGTCTGTCTCTGGGTGTGTGTGTGTGTCTGTGTCTCTGTGTATGTGTGTCTGTATGTCTGCATGTGTCTGTGTGTCTCTGTGTGTCTGTGTGTGTGTGTGTCTCTGTGTCCGTGTCTCTGTATGTGTGTCTCTGTCTCTATGTGTGTGTCTGTGTGTCTGTCTGTGTCTGTCTGCGTGTCTCTATGTGTGTGTGTCTGTGTCTGTGTGTCTGTCTGTGTATGCGTGTCTCTATGTGTGTCTGTGTGTGTCTGTCTGTGTCTCTATGTGTGTGTCTGTGTCTCTATGTGTGTTTCTGTGTGTCCTGTCTGTGTGTCTATCTGTGTATGTGTGTCTCTATGTGTCTGTGTGTCTGTGTGTGTCTGTCTGTCTCTCTATGTGTGTGTCTCTGTGTCCTGTCTGTGTGTCTGTCTGTGTCTCTACGTGTCTGTCTGTGTCTCTATGTGTATGTCTGTGTCTCTATGTGTGTCTCTGTGTGTCCTGTCTGTGTGTCTGTCTGTGTCTCTGTCTGTGTGTCTGTCTGTGTATGTGTGTCTCTATGTGTGTCTGTGTGTGTCTATCTGTCTGTGTGTCTGTCTGTGTGTGTCTGTGTGCCTGCCTGTGTGTCTATGTGTGTCTCTGTGTGTTCTGTGTGTGTCTATCTGTGTCTGTGTGTCTGTCTGTGTATGTGTGTGTCTATGTGTGTTTCTGTGTGTGTCTGTCTGTGTGTCTGTGTGTGTCTCTGTGTGTCTGTCTGTGTGTCTGTCTGTGTCTGTGTGTCTGTGTGGGAGGCTGGCCCAGGCCAGCAGCCCCAGTGCGTGTTACAGGCTGCAGGCATTGCAGAGTACCGTGGCACTGCTGCCTGCTGCCCAAACGGCTCCTTCCCCTCCCTTTGATCCAGCAGCTCATTTAAAACATTTCTGTCTGTCCTGTGAGTGCCTCGTTGTCATCTCTGGCCAGTCCCCAGTCTGCCACTAATTGGCACCGCTGTTGTCAGGCTTGGGAATGAGGCCAGGGCCGGAATGGGCAAGAAAAATAATCCCCTGCTCAGTCCCCAAAAAGGCTGGCTCTCATTGGGATCATTGCTGAGACACACACAGAGGGAGGCTACGAAAATCTGCTGCTGCCCCTGTTCTCTGGGAGCCCAGCTCACTCTCAGGGGATATTGATCTCAATACACGATTTAAAAATGCATGAAATACATTTTTTCTATCCCTATTTGATAGATATAATTATGGCAGGCCCTAGAACAACATGCCTGTTTGTAGACTGCCTTCAAAATCATCTAATTTGTATTGCCAGATGGTATGAATGATTGCTACAGATAAACTTTGGATACGTTCCATTATTAATTGACAGAAGCATGGTCACAGCAGAACACTCATCCCACACTGCCTAGCTGACAATTAATGGTTAAAAGATGAAACTGCTGAGGAAAAAATGAGTCCCCTGAGTTCCAAGTCCCATTTTATAGCCTTGAGAACTAAATTTAAATAACCAAAATGTATTATGCTCTCAGATCTCTCTACCAACCTCCTTGCACTTGTGCAATTCCCAACCCTGCCAATAGCTCTTTAGAAATGATGGGATGCAGGCTTGGTGTGCCATCCAGTGGGATGGGATGGGTGGAGTGTGACAGTCTTATGGCAGGTTCAAGAAATCACAGTTGTAACAAGCAAATGTCTCCACTGAGGCTCCCTGCAGACGGCTGGTTTGGAGCTCATCTTCCACAGAAAACACAAACGGAGCCATTGCAACAAAGAGCACCAAATGCTGGGTGTTGGAGACACGAGACTTGCACTCAGAGCAATGGTGAAGTCACCAGGAAATGAGAAAACCTCAGATCTACGTGTTCTAGAACACTGATCTCAAATGAGCATGTCCTCAGTGAATTAAGCAAAAGCTGAGAAAAAGCCAAGTGTTTACTGATTAAAATGTTTCATTTTTCAAGCTATTCCACACAATATACACAGACAGAACCTTTTTAAAAAAAGGAGACAAGCTTTTTTAAAAGAAGTCCCCAGATTTGGCATAAAGAACATTCACCAGTGACACAGACCTGAAATACAAATAGATGATGAAGGGTGCAGTAAGATGCAAAAAAAAAAAAAAAAAAAAAGAAATGCTTTTTAGCTTCTTGGCTTGCAATGTTTTTTCCTCTTAGTACCTACTGAACAGCATGACAGGTCTTAGACACAATATTTATACTTATAGCGTAACTTTCATCTGCAAACTCTTGCATGTCATATAGATTTGCACACTCCTTTTCATAAACACATCCTGAGCATAAACAGCTGAAAAGGTAAATAAATTACTTCTCTTGAGGTAGGACAATATGGCAAGCTGGCAGAGAACACCTATATGTGACCCAGAGACTGCTGTGAACAGGGCTCCAGCTGCAGAATGGGGTTTGCTCTGCCCTCCTGCACACATGGAATGGCTATAATGATTTGCAGCGATCACAAATATCCCAGTTCAAAAGCTGAGCTGTGGATCCAGGTGTTTAGTGATGGTAGAACACTGATTTGTTTGTGCAGAAGGTGATCATGCCTGGGAAAAAAACCCCGAAAAAACAACTTGTGAAGGGCACAGATTTCCTTTTTGTTTTATTTGAGTTCAGGTCCAGCCTCATGCTATGCTCTGGTGTGTTTCTGACCTCGTTCCTCAGGCCTAGGCATGGCTGCCTTTCCTCTGGCTGGTGTCTGTGGCATAAACACAAAGGTGATACCCACAGTCAGCATCGGATCTGACTGTTCCCGACAACTCCTGTGATACAGCAACCGCAGGGACTCGAGGACACA
The DNA here is from genome assembly GCF_048771995.1 of Taeniopygia guttata. NCBI lineage: Eukaryota > Metazoa > Chordata > Aves > Passeriformes > Estrildidae > Taeniopygia > Taeniopygia guttata. The sequence goes on along the minus strand of NC_133044.1, from coordinate 9,595,299 downwards.
TCTGTGAGTAGATGTAGTAGCTGCCATCTGCACGAACTGCATTATTTAACTGCATTGGCACTGATTAACATTTGCTGTAACCTATGGTAATGGGCTCTGGGGGCTTTCCATGTCTGCTACACAGTGGCAGCTGATGTCTCCTGCTCCATCCTTAAAACAGGATGTTTTAATTTTTAATGGAGCACATGTTCGATTGGCTATACAAACAGGCTAATCTGCAAAGCATGTGCTCAATAACAAGCCAAGCTATGCAGCCAGAATAACAACACTGCTTTGCCATGCACGAGATGCAAAAGGCTTCCTGCTCTGTGCCACCATCGCTCAGCGCTGCTGGTCAAGAGAAATCACTGTGCACGTTCCCCATTTCAGCAGCAGCCCTCAGGAACTGCCTGTTCTCGGCTGCCAGCTCCTTTCCTATTTGGGAAACTGAACTGGGGAGTTACAAAGTTCAGGTGCCTGGAACAGCAATCATGGGGGTGCAGCAGAAGCGTTTGGAGGCAAAGCTGAGAGGGGAGAGCTCTGCCAGGGCTTGCATGCAGGGGGAAGAAATCAGCTGGTGGGCATTTAGGCAGAGAGCAGAGATGTGGACACTTCCCCAGTGCTGGAAACAATGCATGAATAAAATCCTACATGACTGTTCCTCCTCTCACATCTCCATAACCCACAGCCACCATCCTCAGGGCTTGTCTCCTGAAATCCAAGTGTCAACACGGAGTGTGCAGCAGCCCAGGCAGCTCTCCGACCCTGCTGGGTCCTACACACACCCCATGCACTCTGCTCCTGCTCCCAGGGAGAGGAGGATGCTCCAGAGGCTGGAACATGGAGTTTTAACCTGTTCCTGCTGCGTTCCCTCAGGCCCTGCCCTGAGGGAGCAATTCTGGGGAGGGACACTGGCCCTGACTGAAGTCCTGCAGCCAAACAGGGAGCAAAGATCATTTCCACAACAGGCACATGCTAAGAAAGCAAAAGAGGAGAAAAATAAAGGCAGCAAAATAAGTGTTGACATATTTCTTGGGGAGTCTTAAGCAGATGGGTGGGAATCCAGGAATCTTGGGCCTTCAGGGTGCCTGTGAGAGCTCGTCAGGTTATTAATTTTCCTGACTGAAGGAGTATGCTTTAGTTTCAGATTTTTTTCTGGTAAGACTAATGTTTTTCACAGTTCAGTAGGGTTTTTATCTGTTTCTTTGAATCACTTGTTACCTCTGACCTGATTTGTCTACAGAATATGTCAAATCTGTAACAACCATGGGCTGATTAAATGATTAATGGAATGCTATTTTAGGACAGCCCTGTCCTACACCAAACCTGTGCTCATGACTGTTTCTGACACATAAACATGAACTGACCTTTCAAAAAGGTCACTTTTATTTTTCGGTTTTCTTCCATGATGAATTATGCTTTTGAGAAAGACTCTAAATTATGGAGCCTTTCATTAGATATAAGAAAGTTGGAGAAATGTTAAGAGGGATTTCTTTCCTCTGGTCTTCACAAAGTACACTTAGGAAACTGTTTCATGACTGCATTAGCAAATACATCTACTGAGCTAATGAACACCTTTTCCTGCCTTAAGATATGAATTTTGAAGATGCTAACTCAATTATCCCCCTCATAAGTGGCCAGCCAGGTCTCAGTGCAAGAACTTCAGCACTGAGAAATGTAATCTGACTGTGGAAGCAATGGATCTATTTCCAGCAGTGTTCTGCTGCCAGAGAACAGACCTGGCATTCACCCTTTGCCTGTGGTTACCCTGGAAGCACACGTGAAAAATCAGACTGTTATTGCCTATTTTAGGCTTTTGGAAGGTGATGGAATATTCCAAAAAGCACATATAAAAAATATTGTCAATTCTCTGTGAACTCAGAAGAAGGGGTAAAACATCCTCACACAGCAACCTAAAATCCCATTTGGTGAGCGCTGCTGGGTCCTGGGTGGAACAACATGGGAATTCCCAGCCCGAGCTGAAATGCTCCATCTTCCTCCCAGCAGCATTATCAGCCTGAGCTGAGCTCCACAATGAGATCTACATCAGCAAGGGCAGTATTAGAGTTTAAAGATAAAGCAAGTATTGATTGCTGTGCTGAGGCCCGGGCTTTGAACTCTTTTGATAAGAGACCTTGTCTATTTGAGAAGTCAAAAGCTCCCAGGATTGTAACCAGGTTCTGGGCAGGCACAGTCTCCTGCCATGTGAGGGGACAAACAGAAGATCTCTGGTTACCTTTCCTTCTATCACAACAGCCCTTCTCACCTATGAAATAGTCCCCAGCACAGCAGCAATCACGACAGCCCAACTCTCAGGTGGTCTGGGGAGAGAAAACCAAAGCCCTGGAATTCAGGTCTCCACTACACATTGAGGAAGCTGATTCCAGCTCATCTGTAACTCAGGAAGGTTTAGTCTGCCCTACAGAAACCAAAACGCTGCTACATTAATGCACAAGGGTGTCCTTTCCATCAAGTTTCTTAATTAGCTTATCTGGAGGAAAAAACTATACCAATCAAATTAAATATTAATCACATATAAACTGCTGATCACAATCAGCTGGGGGTTCACGCATGCAGAACGTAGGGATCTCAGTGTGATTTCTTTTCCCAGAGAGTTTCCTCCTGCTCTCTTTCCATTGCAAATTTAGCAAATTCATATAAGAAACAAAGCCTGAGTTTTCACGTACAACATGAACAACAGACCAGAAGTTTTCCTACACTAAAATATTGAACTAAAAATTCAGTTCCTTTAAATCTTTCTAAATCCTTGCCTCTGATTGGGTTCATTAATAAACATGCTGGTTTTGTTACAGGGAGTGACATATGGCATAATCCGCTAACAGGAAGAAGTATTTTGCATTTTATTGTAGAAAACAAACATGCAAACAGGTTTTCACAGATGGCTTTCTTAGCTTCTGGGAGGGAAAAAAAAAAGCTTAATAATGCTTGAAAACAATTCTTTCTTCCCCCCTCCCCCTTCTTATAAGAAGAGGAGGAAAAAAAAATTTTGACTAGAACTGCTTTTCAATTAAAGTAAGTTCTACTCTAGATATCAGCTGTACCCCAGCTCCCTTCATACTACTGCTGCTTCTTTAGTTATGCATGAAATAAAAGCCTATCAACTTTGCAGTATCTGACAATATGTGCCCAGGGAAAAAAAAAAAAAAAAAAAAAAAAAAAAAAAAAAAAACCTGGGCGAAATCCTTGTCTTTGGTTAACTGCTGAGTGCTGTGAGAAAACCACCAAAGTAACAACCACAGAATGCTTTTAATCAGGAGGGATTTGGATCTCAAGAACTAGACCTCTGCCCACATTCCCTTATCACACTGCTGGCTTGATCATGTGTGAGGATGTGTAAATATGGTCCATAGCATTGGAAAAAAAGTGTATTATTTAAAATTTAAATTACAAATAAGCTGCAGTAAGTCTGAGAAATACTTCTGTACACATTGCAATACTTGCAAATGTAAGGCATCTTTCTCTTCCAGTCATTGTTACTCAGACTTGTGATGCTCTTCCCTCCCCACCTTCTTTCTGCAGCTGCTTGGGAGCAACACAGACCTCCCCCTGGACCTCTCTGTGTGAGATTTTCAGGATCATTTTGCAGTTCTGCCCAGCAAATCCAGCACTGTACAATCCCAAGGCAACCCAGTTCTTTACCCATGGCATGAACGCTCCTTGCAGCAGGCACAGACCTCCCTGTCTGTCTGTGAGGACTGTGATGTCTGTAAGGAGCCACCAAGCATTATGGCCCACTGTAGTGCCCCAGAGCTTTTGGGGATCTGATGTTAAATAAATCCTTTAAAATACTTGATTAAACCTCTGCCTACCTCCCAGAGGGTCCAGCCAAGAGAGGGAGGTGATTACTTCCTACAGGTGACAGTGAAGCTGTCCCTAACAGTGAGAGAAGTGTTTGAACAACTCATTTGCCTCGTTTGCAACTTTCCACCCTCCTCTGACCAGAAAGAAGGCTGCAAATCCAGCTGGCAGCCTGGTCTGGTGGAAGGTGTCCCTGCTCATCGCAGGGAGGTGGAATTGGGTGATCTTTATAAGGTCCCTTCTAACCCAAACCACTGGAGGATTCTCTGAGCTGGCACAGAAACCAGGTCCCTTTCCTGCACTCTGCAATGCTGCAGATGTCCCTTCCTCACCCTCGGTGGAGGCAGAATTGCTCGTTCATAGAAAGGATGAAAGCTGTGGGAATTCTGCAGGTGAGGTAACAGTGGAATCAGGAATGGTCCTGCCTGTTCACTTCCACTTGTATCCCCAGGACTACACCAGAAGAGAGAAATACTCTTTCCAACAGGAAGAACAGTGCATTCCACACTCCTACAGCCCACCTTGCACTTTGGGAAGGTCCCACACTCCCTAAGAGAGCAAAGCCTAGAACATTTGTTATTGCCATCCCAGTCTCACAGGAGTAGAAAAACACAGTTTCTGTAGGATGGGAAAAGGAGACCAGCTCAATGCAGGGACTGCAGGATTCAGGTTTGCCCTGTGCTAAAACACAAACCCAGTGCTGCAGAAGTTCCCTGCATTAGGTGTGCTTAAGCTCTCCTGTTATTTAGGTGGTGAAAGCAGCCAGCCTAATCCCTGTATCTCTTTTGCATAAGGAATCTGAGCTGACAGCATTTAATCAGCTCCAAATTTACACTACTGATACCTTTTCCATTTAATCACAACTGCAGCCTTTTGAGAAGTAATTCCCTTTGGTTAAAATTAACAATGACAGGCTGTGTTTTTACACACTGTTGAAACGTGTAAAACAATCAGATGGAGGAAAAAAAAAAAATGCCCTCCTTTTTCCAAGCTGATTTACGATATATATGCAAACCCTATTAAAGTTAAACCATGCTTTTCAATGAAATGAGGATTTCCAACAAGCTGCTCTCCATTTTATTTAAGGATCCCAATGACTGATACAAACAGTGGTAATCAGCTCTATTCCTAATACAGGATATTTGGGCTGAGAGATAACACTTAACCCCTAAGTGAGAAACAGCTCATAAATCCCAGCCACTTTGTTGGGAAACTTAAGACCCTCTCTGGTGAGCAGAAATCAGATGATATCCTGCTGAGACCCATTATACTCCTTTCTCCAAAATCTAAAGGTTAAATATAAAGAGAAATTAATGTGGAGAAGGAAGGAGATCAGGGGAAGTGGGGACGGGAGTAGGTGGCTAAGAGGAATGCAAATACCTACATAACTGGGTTAATCTATCATGACAGATAAGACAAAACTGGGCAGGATGTGGTTAGAACTTGGAGGAAAAGCTCAGCTCTGGGGAAGTGGCAGCTGCCTTCTCACTGCCCCAGATGTAGGATAGAGCCCCACACCTCCCAGCACCTGCACACAGGCAGCAGCACAAGTCCCTGCTCGTCCCAGGGGTGAGGGCATGAAGGACACATCAGGCTGTGTGAGGCTGGGGCTGGTACAAGCTCTGGGATAATGGGATGCCCAGAGCTGGAAAAGGCCTTGGAACCCACCCTTGTCTGGGGAAGACAATCCTGACTGGCACCAGACATGGAGCCAAACTGACAGGTACCATGGGTTACCTGGAACCACAACACATAGGATGAATTTGAGGCCAGCACTGGAAAGTATTGATTTAACCCTCCTAAATGGAGAAACACAGAAGTCCAGTGAGGAATTCCTCTGTGTCCAGCACTAACAACAATGTTAGGAGGCAGAAGCTCAGTGGATTTGCTGGGAGGTCCTGTCCCATTGCAAATCAGCAGCAAGGTTTGAACTGGTTCATCTCAGCCATCAAATACTCACTCAAACAGTTCAATCACAACGTGCCAGCTGGAAATTATTCATTGTAACTGTTCCCTCGAGGATTCTTCTGTGTTTTGACCATGGAAAAGAGAGGTAAAAGCCACTACCAGCAGCGTCCACAGCCTGGGACTGTTGGTGTCTCTGCCTTGCCCAGGGTCCCTGTGTCTCTCCCTGATTCTGGCACAGGTGAAATGAGGTGTGGCTGTCACAGGGGAAGACCCCCAGGAATGAGAACACCCTGGTATGATGAGCTGTGGGGTTTGCAAGGTGGTGATGGGAGAAGAGCAGGAGAGCAAACACAGAGGGAATGTCCCCTTGGAAAAAGCAGAAGAACCCTTGGAACATCCCTTTGGAGAAGAGCAGAACCCTGATTTTCCTGCCTGTCTTACAGGGCTGCAGCTCTTACAGTGCTTATCACTCTGGGGCTGTGGGCTACGAGCAGCCAAGCCCAGCTAAGGCTGTGGAACGCTTGTTTTTCTGGGAGCTGGTTGGAACTACGTTGTAGATAAACATGGACATTTCCTCCAAAGATTACACTCCACTACAACTTTTTCTGCCTGCGTGTGCTGCTTGCAGAATGTTGAACTTGTTTCCAAAATAAATAGCTCCCAAAGAGGGTTTAATAGGGTTTGCTGTTTTCCAGAGGAAATAGATTGCAAACAAACTGTTTCCTTCTCCTATTTCAAACAAATTTTGGTCCAATTATTTTCTTTTTTAGCATAAAGCTAAATGGACTATTCTGCCCTGTCCCTGACTGAGTCCAAGCGTAATTTCTTTTGATTATGCTTTTATGTTGCAAAATGCAGGGCTCTGGCGACAGAATGGATAGCTTGGGGAGACGGGCAGCAATTTTTTTATCCTTTTTATTTTTTCCTCTTTATTTTTTTAAGTGTGCCAAAGCTTGTCAGCGTTCACTTTTGTGCCTGCTGTGCCTGAATAAAAACACTGAAGGAGGTAGAGGGTGGGAGGGAGGGAAAAACCCCTAAACAAAATAAGCACTGTCCCCCATGCCCAGAGGAGGCTGGCACAGAGGTGGGTAGAATTCAATAGCCTCTATGTAGGGCATATCTCAAGCACTGGATGAAGCCTGATTTCCGTTTTCTCCTTATTATTCTTACTGGGTTTATTTTTTTCCCTTAATCCAGTATTATTTATTTTTTTTTCCCACTGGAGCAGTGACAATTAGTAGCAGTGGGGAGGGGAAACCTTGGCAGATTTCCCATCCAGACCTTTAATCCAAAACACAACTACACAACTTGTGGTCCAAAGCTTCCTAAAATAAATCTCCATCCTTTTCTTTGTTTAATTTATACACAGTGTTGATCAGAAAAAGGGAAAGGGAAGGAAGGGCCCCTTGTTCGTCTTGATGGGAGTTGAATATCATCATGTTCCTGGTATGGTGGGGAAAGCTGGAAATCTGTCACTGTCTGGGTTAGTGGGGTATTACCAAGAACCAAACCTCTGATTTCCTTGAAGATAAAGACCTTTATTTTGGCTGCAATGTAGGAATGTACAAAACATGTTCTCATTTTCCAAGTCAAAGAAAGAAAGAAAGAAATCTGTTTCTATTTGTCTGGCTGTCTATAGCCCAGGGGTAATAAATTCTATTGCAGGGACAAGGATGAAAACCAATGTTTTTCATTTTTGATATCTGGAGTAAAAAGAAAAAAATCCAAGAAAAATCTTTGTATGCCAGAGTCTGAATCAGCCTCCAAGGTCCTCTACAGAGGCAACCCTGGTGCAGGTTCTCAGGAAATACATCACCTCCTAGCCCTAATTACAGACAATTTTTAATATATATTTTTATATCTTTGACAGATCAAGAGAGAGGCATGTGCCTTGGTAATTACAGCACAAGCCTGAAAGGTTTCATTTTTTTTACTGATTTGTAGTAATGGCCTTGGGCAAGTCACTTAATACCTCTGCTAAACTTTCTGCTTGGGATCAAGATCCCAGTTATACAGTAAGGCTCCAGAAGGAGAGGAGGAATGTTGTGAGCATCTCCTCAGGAGGCTTTGATGTGTTTACTCGAGAAACCATATCTGGATGGGCTTTTCAGTTTGGGAAAGTCTAAAACAATGGGGTGTTGTCTTAGTTTGCATATCAGATATGATGCTTGGGCTCATACTCACAGAAAAAAAGAGTTTAATCAGAAGTCCTCTTACTTATCTGCAAATAATTTGCTCCTGGGAAGGCAGAGCAGCTTCCAGTCTATTCCAGGCTCATCTCACACATGCCCTGTGCTGCTTCTCAGCACAAAAATAAATTCTACCTCTAAGAGCCAGCAGATGCACACGACAGGTTCCACCTGATACACAGCAAAAGGCCTTGGGACACATAAGTAACTACCAAATACCTGCCAGAGAGAGAGAAAATCAAACTCTTTGGTGGCTTTTAACTTAATATTTCTTAATTAAAATAAAATTGAAGAGAGGGGAGAGAAAAAAAATCCAACCTTTAATTGTGTCAGCCATGGAAGAAATCTGAGATTGAGGGCTCCAGAGAAGAGAAAGTCCTCTTGGATTAAAACTCTACAATTTATATTTTATCTCCAAAAGGCTATAAATGAGGTTTGGGATTTAAAAAAGATTTCATATGATTTTGTAATTACCCAAGTTACTATTACCTGATTAACACAGGAATCCTAATAGTCTGTTGCACTTTCATTTCTCCAGTTGTGGTTGTCATGGGGCTTGGCACCTGTCACCTGTTCATTTACAGGCATTTTAATTAACCTACATTATGTATGCTTTTTTTTTCCCTTGGATTTAGTGCCTGAATTTCATATTAAAAAATAAAGTTAATAGCTACCTGAAGGAGGGCTGCTGCCAAAACATTCACAGTCGATTCTGCCACATCCATTTACCAGTACCTGTCACAGCTGAGCATCCACCAGTGCTTCATTGCAAGAAGTACAGGGTAGAATAAATTCCTCCTCCAGTGATATAGGCCTGACACCCAGCACTACAAATGTAGTTTTTTACGTGTAGCTGTAGACAATCTGGCTGTGCCTCGTTAATTTATGGGTCCTAATTCAGAAAAAAAATATTTTGGATTATGTCTGAATATTGACAGAAGAATAAGACCTGCCCCTTTGAGAACATAATCCTAGGAAAAGAAGTAAAGAGAGAAAAGTGTCAGTAACAAAATTCCATCAGGTTACATGGTTCCCTCAGCCACTCAGAGCAGGTTTTTCCACGTTTCACCAACCATTGCACCTGGACTGGCCTCAGAATGTGGAATTTACCCCAAAGGCGAGGAGGGGCAGGTCCCAGTCCCTTAGACCAAGTCCAGCAGAGGTTTCCCTGCAGAGCCCCAGGAACCCCCCAGGCTCTGCAAAGCCAGCCCAGCACACACGGAGCAGAGCAGGAGGTGGGAGGGATGAGCAGACACTTCTTCTGTGCAAATCAGTGACAGCGCCCTAGGGAAAGTCCTGGCACAGGAGGGAGCCAGACAGGGCACTGAGAGCCACCCCTGGAAAGGTCTCCTGAGTCCTGCAGAGACTGTGCCAGCACTTGGGCAATTATTGCAGGGCACTGGGAACTCCTTCACCTGCTAGTACACACTGGTCCTTACTGCCCACACTTTTACAGTGGCCTGATCAAGACAGGGAGAGGCTTATCTGTGACATGCAGATCTGATAGAAATGCAAACCAGCAGTGAGTATTTTCTGAGTATTTACTGCTCCTCCAGCTGTGCCAAGGAGCTCTTCACACCTCTAAACCTGGTCTTTCCCTAGGGAGCTCTGTCCCTCTCAGTCTGACTCTTCTTCCCCTCTGGGTGGAGGTAAACCTGCTCCAACTGCAAGGCCAAAATAAAGGAAACAAGCTTCCAGAGTGAGCCACTTCCCTCAAAAAACAGTTTTAATTTTCAAAGAAGATGCTCTGTGCTCTGCACTGTGAGAGTACCCAGGCTTGGGTTTGTGGTTTCCAGGAGAAGTGTGTTTGCAGTCCAGGCCCCACGGCGAGTGACCTCCTCCTGCTCTCCGAGCAGGGATGCATTTGGAAGCACACCCGGGTTACCAGCAGCGGGAGCATGTTTTGTTAGAATTAACAATGATAATGTCAGGAGGGCTCTCATATGTTAGTTAATATGAAGCAGTTAAACAGGTTTTTTCATTTCACACAGGCCCATGATGATCCTCAAGGCTGACAGATGAAGACACATGCATTGAGGAGAGACGGCGTCGGTGATTATGGATCTTATAACCCACTTGGGCCATTAACTCTCAGAATTGTCAGTATTCTGCCCCTTCCAGAAGGAATTCACAGGTTGGTGTAAATGCAACTGCAGAATTTTTGCAGTGACAGTCCCTGCCTGACAGCAGCTCTCAGGCCCTAAATGGACCCCGTAGTATTTGACAATTCCACCCTGTTGGGAGGCCAGGCTGGAGGACAGCAATAACAAAGCAGTCCCAAACTGTGTGAATTTATGCTGCTGCACCTGGAGGAATTAGCAGCGCTCTGAGACAGACTGGGGGCACAGCACAGCTCAGCACAGTTTCTGGGGAAATGTTTGTGGTTTAAATCAGATAATCAATACACACCTAATCACATACAACTGTCCCTTTTGACAACAGGTAAACAGAAATTACTTGTTGATTGGGTCTGCCAGCACCAGAATAGTTTTCAGGGAGACATGAGCACCAGGGGGAAGGATGGGAAGACACAGAGCACCTCTCTACTGTGTAGGCATGGTACCTACCATGAAGCCAAGGTGCTAAACTTGGCACAGTCCATGGATGGAACTCCAGAGAATAAACTCCCTGATCCCATCAACATGAATAAATAGATGAGATCCCACCACCCAAACAGTGCAGAGAAGGACTAACCCTCACTCAAACAGGCCACCTGACTGCATCAGAAAATTGCTTTATTCATTCATTCATTCAAAATCTTCTTCAAAACCTGTTCCTGGTCCCACAGATACAGGGACACAGCAGCCCCAGCTGATAAACCAGCAGCAGCAGCATATTGCCCTGGGTCTCACACCTCACGGCTCCAGGAAAATTAATAAGAAGCCTGAATCAAGTCCTTTAAAAATGAAAAGGAGAGCACTGCTCCAGGAACCTGATGGCAACATTGATAATGAAAACACAGAAGACATTTCATTTAAGACAAGAACTCCAGCTTGCTTGGAACAGGAGGGAATTCTGCCTGCTCGTTATTCCTCTGTTCTCCCCCCCTCACCTCCCATGTACCATCAGCTCCTTCTCTGCTCACACTCCAAGCCCTTTGTTCAGTCCTTAGAGCTGAGTCTGGGGCTGGGGATGGGAGATGGGGACAAGGGGGAGCTCGAGCTGGTGCCAGGTCTGACAGCTCAGCACTTTGGGGCTGGGTTCTGCTCTCCAGCCACCGAGCACAGATGTCAAACGGCTGTGGAGCGCGGAGCCAGCCCCCAGCCCTTAATTCTTAAAGGATTAATTGTCGAGATGAGCTGCACTTCAGTACAGAACCAGAGAAGAGCTTTTTCCTTTTAGCATCAGCGCTGCTCCTCAGAGCCTGGATCTGAGCCATCGCTCCCCTCGCTGTGTGCCCCTCCATTCCCGGAGCCATCTTTGCCTGCAGTGCCTCTTGCATCAACAGCCAGGCAAGTACAGCTGGGAACTCTCCCAGGGCCCATAACTTCAACTGCACACAGTCTCCTGCTCCAGGCAATGATCTGCTCTGCTTCTTCCTACTTCAGCAGCTCTTTCTCACTACCAAGAAGGACAATAAAACCCCCACCTCCATCTCCCCAGCCGTGATCCTGAATGTTCTGCATTTGTGTCAGTGCCTTTGAGTCACGCAGGAAGCACGGCCACCAGGAGAGGGGGGCTGCCAGGCAGAGCCAAGGACTCGCAGTTCAATCCACCTTGCCAGCAGCAAAACCGAGCATAATTCTCACCACAGCACTTCAGAGCAGAGGCAGGGAACACCAAGGGAAATGTCACCACGACTGGGTGCACGAGGCGAATGTGACCCTCTAAAATTAACAGGAACTCGCACATCCCCTTTTTAGTGCTGCAGTCATTCTCCCCGAGTAGGGAAAATAAAGACTGGAGCATACGGTTTCTATCTGTGCTGCACAGAAACTGATTAAAAATGCTAACAACCATGATTGTCCAACAACCAGGAGCTCCCAAGAGGCTCATACACACAGATGGTGATTAGTTTGGGATGGCCAGAACAATCACTAGTACCATGTTGCAGTAACACCCACAGACTATCTGTCACAGTCCCAGGAGACACTTAAAGGCTGTTTACTTCATACAGTTAACTTGAACCATAAGCTTTACAAGCCTCTTTGATACATTTTTAATCACTCTCCTCATAAACCTATAACATTTCCCTGCACTGGTACATGGTTGGGTTCTGTGTATCACAACCTCCTCATCAGGCTGGAAGGAGGATGGCATTCCTGGCGAGCCCACCATGTCACTGCTGCCCAAAGCCTCATGTCACCTCTGCCAAAAAATCCCATGTCCCCACTGTCCAAACCCACCATGTCACTGCTGACTGAACTCACTGTCACCTCTGCCCAAACCCCTGTGCACTGCTCAATTCCACTGTGTCACCTCTGCCAGAGCCCCCTGGGTCACCTCTGCCCAAACCCCTGTGTCCACTGCCCAGTTCCACTGTGTCACCTCTGCCAGAGCCCCTGTGTCCCCACTGCCCAAGCCCAGGGCTCCCACTGTGTCCTGAGCCCCCCTCCTCTCCAGAGATAAGATCCAGCACAGCTCTCCCTGGCAGTGCCAAAATCAAGACATTGATAGTGGCCACGTAACAAATATTAAAATATCAAGCCAATTGTTTATCTTTGAAGATTTCCATTTCCCAAACACTCTGTGGCTCTGGGTAAGTCAATGCTTGCACTAAGGCTGGTGCAGGGATTGGGAGGGGTTTTTCTGTTCGGTCCAATATCCCGAATGTTTCTGAGCACTTTGTGCATTGTTGCTGCCAGTACTGTATTTCTTCCAGAGATCATAATCTTTCTTTAAACAAAATGAACAGTTTTGTAATTTAGACCTCTCAAAGAAGAATCTCCAAACAGCAAAGCAGCCCTGCCCTCACCCCCCAGGCAAAGCCCAGGGTCTGGAGGCTGCAATCCATCTCAGGTGAGCAAACAGGGCTGTTTGTCCAGGCAAAGCCCCGAGTGCCGAAGGAGGAATTAATCACTCCTAAAACCTTGTCCAGAGGCAGGGCTGGGGAAGCAGCCCTGGCCACCAAGCTTAGCTCTGTCAGGGAGTGATGGCCCCGGGGAGCTGGTGCAGTGAAGTCACCGGGAAAGCAGGTTAATTTACAGCACAGGGAGATGTGGGGCACCGGCTGTGGAAAGCCACTTCTGCTGCCACCCTCACTGGTGTAAATTTAAATAACTCCCACAGAGAAATCCAAGATTCACACTGAGCAAATGTTAGTAGACTCTGCTTCTCCTTTGTTGTCAGTTTTTCTCCTTTAATTGCCTCATCTGTTTGGAGAGAATATGTGCCCACTAATGGATTTTTTTTTTAATGTTTCCTTTGCCACCTAGAAATTTGTTTCTGCTTCTGTCTCTTACCTATATGAGATCACTTCCCACCTCCGGGCAGTATGAGGTAACCCAGTTTAGAGGTCTCAGGACAGATCTCAGAAACTGGAAAGTCGTGGTTTCACTTGGGGACCTTTAGTGAGTGAAAATGGGATGGGGTGTTAGTGCCCTGTTCAGAGAAGTGGAAGGAAAATATTGAAAAACCAACAGACAAATTAAATGTGAAGGAATCAATTAAATACAACTCTGAAAATATAAAATCCTACAATACAGAGGTGCCAAATGGCATTATCTCAGCTGCTGTGTTAGTAGTGAAAATAATTCTTTCTTTGTAGAAAAAATGAACAAAATACATAGTTCCAATAAGAGATATTTTTATACCAGAGAAACTTCCTGAATTTATTAAGAATATAGATTATTTTAAGAATTTGATGCAGATTTTGAAAAGCAAAACTCAATTCTATGCTGTTGGGGAGCTTTGGGTGTTTCATTATCTAATTTTAAAACATATCACAGACCTGTGGCTAAAAGCAATTAAAAACATAAGTAGTGGAAATTTCCAAACATAAAGAAATGCCAGACAATATTTGTTTTCACTTTATTTTTGCTTCTACTCACACATTGCCAGTCTGAAGTGTAAGAATCTGTACTGGCATCTCCATAGCATTACCTGTCATGAAGATGTCCAAGCCTTTTTTTATCTCAGCTTTGCCTTATAAAGCCTTGTGAAGACATTAGCTTATACATTATTTAATTTAGCATCGTGTGGCTGTCCAACCCAGCCTTGTGGAGCCACGGCAGCTCCCCCTGTGAGCGTGGGGCTTGCACACCTGGACCTGCAGTGGTGGTGGGACCTCACACTCTGTGAAGCTCTGCAGTTCCTCCTCCTTATAGACCCAAGATCCCAAATGAAACCCAAACCCACTTGAGAGCAGGGCATGGCTGGTGTGTGCAGAGGGCTGGGCCAGCCCGGTGCCTGTCACTTCCCTGTGGGCTCCTGTCTCTGCATCCATCTGGTCTCATCTCCTGAATGGTGAGGTCCTGACAGGCACTGCCTTGGTTCAGCACCTGCCAAAAGGGGCTCTTGTCTGTCCCTGGACATCCAAGGAACATTGCTAATTCCAGAGTGATGGTGGCACCCAAATTCAAGGAGCCTGAACGGTGTGAAGGCCACAGCAAGGCCTTGAGTGGCTGTGAACCCCTGTCACACTGGAGCTCAATAATCCCTGGGGGTGTGTTGGAACTCAAAATGTCCCTCAGACATTTCTGGAGGTTCCAGGCCTTGGTCAGAAGCATTTTAGACACTGGCAGGCAGCTGAAAACAGCTGTGATTTTGAGTTTGAGCCATGGAATGAGTTACCAACTTTGAAGGTGGAACAAGCGGTCACAGAGGGTTAGATGGTATAGCAGAAGTAGCTACAAATTAGAGGGGAAAATTTTTTTGTATTGTACAGGGGGGTTTTAACACCTGTACAGGGGGGTTTTACTTTGTACAAGGGGGTCAGGAGTTCTGAGATGGAGGAAAGTGGGCCTGATCCTGTTCTTCCTCCTTCTTCTTCCTTGCCTCCATGTTCTTGGTGATGTTGGCACTCACAGATTGGTTTAGAGTAAAAAAGCACATTGTGACATAGATAGTAGGTATTGGGGATAATCTGTAAACATATAACACGTAATATATCATATAAAAGATAGCAGCAGCCCTGGGTGGGGAGAGAAGAAGACAGCAGGCAGTGAGGGTGTCAGGGTGTGTGTGTCTCTGCCTGGGCCGCTGACCAAAGCAGCCGCAGTGGGTGAAGACAATCTTTTAGATAACCAGCAATAAACTGCCTTGAGACCCAACAACAAGAGGCTGCAGAGTTTTTCTTTGGAAGCAAAGGTTGGAGGAGTGACTTTACCACCACACGAGAGCCCTGAATCAATCCCGGGGTTCTCACAGGGGTGAGCAAACTCGTGTTTGGTGTAAGGCAGCAAAGCCACAGCAGGGATGAACACAGAGCAGCCAGCCCTGCCCTGTGCTTCCACCACCAGACAACACTTCCTCCTCCATGAGTCTCCTTGCACATGGCACTACAGCTCTGGGCCCTGTTTGCCAGAGGCAAATACTAACACAGAGAAAATCTTCTCCGCCCAGCTTGCATAGATGGGAACGTATTGCCCAATCCAGCAGCCAAAAGGAGAACAACATGATTAATGGAAATGTGTCTTGCTTACTTGTGAGCTCTCTACTCCCCCACCCACCCACAGACATAAACTTTTACAGCTTTGGCTACTTAAGATCTTAACCAGACGATCTGCATAGGGTTATAAACCATGGTAGGAACCCTCAGGCAACAGGGCCCCTACATTAGCAACCACTCAGTATTGAACAATTAGATTGATACTCATCAATCATTTACTTGAAAAGAAGAAAATATATTAAAAGGGACTGGAGGGGATTTATCTCCCCATACTGATAAATTGTTAAAAATTAATGAACTAGAGCAACTCTGAAGGAAAAGTAAAGCAAACCCCCCAAAAACCTCAACGACCACAAAATCCCCACAGGCCCTCAGAAAGCTCTTAAAGGGGCTCCTATGTTAAAGATACTTTGTCCTCTCTGGCCTGATGGGCTTTTTGCTTTTGTTTTTGTGTGTGTGTGGTAGTGTTGATGATATTCTCCATCCACTGGTTTTTCCCTGGCACTTTGCATGCCAAGCACAGAACCGCTTCTTCATTTGTTCCTGGAGGAAGGGAACAAACACCACAGTTTGCAATCCCTGCTCACCAACCAGTTCTGACCTGCATATGGGCACTGTTCTTAATTTGGCAGAAGGCTATTTAAAAAACTTCCCACCCCTTTCTATCCTTTAAACTGTCAAGCCCTGCAGCAGAGCTAGAGCCATGAAATTCAGCAAGGTGCCCAAACTTTGTGCGATACAAAGCTCCCTGGCAGCTTACAAATAGCCCGAGGGCTGTGCAGAGCTCACATTAAACAGAACAGATTGCAGCTGCCTCCCCATCACACAGAGTTGTGGGCACGGAGATCAGAGGTCCTGTCAGTCACTGCTCTGCACAGGCCCTGCCACTCTGTTTGCTGTACCTCTGCCTGTGTCATTGCTGATCATCGAAAACATGTTCATTTTATTTCCCTTTCATCTGACTCAGGCGTCCTCGGATGCAATAATAAGGAGGAGCTGATGGGGAATGCTGTCCATTCCGTGGTGCAAGAGGAGATCATTCATGGCTGCTTTATTTCCTTGTCTCTGCTGTTACACACAGGGATGATGCTGTTCTGCAGACTCCAGAATAGGCTTTGTTTTGGGAGCTCTGTGAGAACTTTGTCCATGTGCTGCTGACTCCTCACAGCACAGGGATTGCTGCTGGGGATATGGATGTGTGTGTTGTGGGCAAACTGCTGAAAATATTTACGTGCTGAAAGTGCCAACCCATGTTGACAAAGCAGAAACTCATGTTTCTGCTGTTCATCCCTTTCATGAGTAAAGGAAATGAGAAAAAAACACTAAAGGAAAACTAAACTAATCAACCAACAAACAAAAAAAACCTCAAGGGGGATTTTTTTATATTTATCAAACCTAAAGGTTCAGTTCTGAATATGATTATGAAAATAAGGAGGTTTTTAGATTGAAAAACAGATACTTGTAGTCACTCCTAACATTTTTTCCCCACCAAAAAGATACCACCACACACACAAAAAAAGACCCGAGCCATTCCTTTTTCATGACAGAATTCAAAACATTGAAATTCCCTATTTTTATTAGATAATAGTATTTCATTACCAAAGGAAAAGAAGTATTGAAGTTGTGTCCAAAATGAAATTAATCCAAATACAGTGAAAACTATTTACCATTAAAGAATATTTTTTCAGTCCCCCTTGGATTATACTATAGGCAAATAAAATGTGTCCTTCCTGCTCCCTTTTATGGAGCTTTTTCTATGAATGTTCTCTTGAAAAATAACCACTCCTACCCTCACTGTGTCCATGGCAATAACAGACAAGACCTCCAAAGACTAAACATAAAAGATCACGAGAAGAATTCAGATTGAAAAGGGAATAAAGGGAATTAACCCTCCCATGTTAGCATGTACATATGTGTGTCTGTACATACCAGCCCATGTGCACTGAAGGACACAAAGATTGATGTAATTTTCCGCTGCTCACAGATGGCAACTTCCCATCCTGGCTCCCATGAATCATTCAAACCTTCCTCTGCAGCCTCCCAGATAAGACTGAAGTGATGCAAGAGGCCTTGAGCCAACCCCTTTGCACACAGGTGAAATCCACCTAAATTCTTCATTATGTAGGGAAGAAAATGAAGCCTATCTAATAAAATTAATAGCAATAATAATACTTTGCATTGCTAAAATGCCTTCCAGCTCAGGAACTCAAGGCTTGATAATTAATGTCTCTTTAATTTTATTTCTATCGATTAAAGATCCAGCAGAACAAAAAAAAAAAAAAAAAGGAGTCTATTAACAAAAGCTAATGTGATTTTCAGTAGGAACTGGTTACAGGGAGGAGCAGTGATGCTGCCACTCGGGCTGCACAGACAGACATCTAGACAGTACATATGTCCATACATTCCCTAAATTAGCACACCCTCCACTCGGCGGTTGTTCGGGGAAATTAGGCGGTTGTGTATAACTGTAATGAGGTCATACAGGGTCTGATCTCCACTGGGATTTAATTAACTCTGAATCTTATAAATATTGTGCTGAATTATCGTTAAATTTGCATAAAGGTTAGAATCGAGCTGGACCAGCCCCATTTACCAGAGAGGGCTGAAAATAAAACCTTTAAAATAAGACCCTTTAAAGAATGTTTTTGTATTGCAGACAGCCTAGTTTTGTTCTGGGACTGAAAATATATTTAAGGGGAAGGAAGGTTGAGAGGGAGGGGAAGAAGGAGGCTATATTTCACACAGACTTTCTAGATAACTTCAAACAGACTAATAGAATGGTGGTTTGCAGCCCAGAGATAACCCGTTCCTCCAATGGCCTTACTCTCAGTAAAAGGAGATCGTATCAAATATATACACAGTTATCAAGAAATCTTTTCCTCTTTTTTATTTTTATTATTAAAGTAATGCCAGACATGAAATATCATTGCCAGGCAGACCAGAATGACAAAAACTGTAAAGGTGGAGGCACATGCACTAACTCTGCTCCAGATGAAAGTAGAGCTGTGGCCTCCTTTCCAGAAATTCCTGTTCAGATTTTACCCAGGCACAAGCCCCACTGTTTCTGAGGAGAACCAAGTGAAGATGACACAGGGAACTGCAATATTTGGTACCTCACAACCTCATGTACATCAAGGTCAGGTTGGATGGGGCTTGGAGCAGCCTGGGATAGTGGAAGGTGTCTTTGCCCATGGCAGGGGGTGGAAAAGGATGGGCTTTAAGGATCCCTTCCAACTCAAACCTTTCTGAGATTCTCAATTAATTTCAAACTAGTGTCATCCTAACCAAAGCCTTTGGAATGAGGCAGAGGCAACAAAGCCATCGCTGAGTTGTTGCTTGGCTACTGAGGCAAGAGGGATGGAGCTGGGAAACGAGACAAGGCACAGCTGCCCTGGGCTGCAGGCTCTGGGCTGCAGGGGCAGCCAGAGGGCAGCTGGAAGGGCCACAGCTCCTTCCCAGCCTCCAGCTCCTGTGCCAGCCTGCTGTGGCTGTGGCTGGGTTTGCTTTGAGCATGCAGAAACAGCAGCAGCTCCTCTCGTGGCTGCGCTGCACCGCTGAACATTCACTCCACAGCCATGTCATTCCTGGGCAATATTCCTGCTTGCCAAGGCTCACCAGCAGCCCCAGGCCAGCCAGGCCAGGCTAAT
The DNA here is from genome assembly GCF_048771995.1 of Taeniopygia guttata. Lineage (NCBI taxonomy): Eukaryota > Metazoa > Chordata > Aves > Passeriformes > Estrildidae > Taeniopygia > Taeniopygia guttata. Next base: position 9,576,208 of record NC_133044.1, on the reverse strand, counting down.
CCTCTGTCAGCAGGAGCTGCTGGGCTGTGCCTCCACCCTGCCCTGCAGCAGCCCCACAGACCTGAGCCAGCCCATGTGTCCTGTGGACAGCCAGGGAGGGACTGCAGAGCTCCAGTGCTCCTGCCAGGGCCCCAGAAGCTCTGAGAAAGGTTTTCCTCTCTGCCAGAATGTACAGTGCTGTTCAAGAACAGCTCTCTGTGCTGACCACAGGCCCTTGGATCTGCTCAGTGATTGTCCCCAAAGTCCCTCTGGCAGCAGTGTCAGCCAAAGCGTGTCACAAATGGCAGAGCAGAGCTGACTCCCCAGAGCTCTGTCCCAGGGCATGAGGAGGAAGGGACAGCCTGAGAAATCACTGATGGATGAGGCCATCCAGAGATGTTACAGTACCCTGGAGCAGCCTTGCTGAGTGAGGTGATGACAACAGAGCTCCCTGGGGCCAAACCTGCTCTGGAACCTTCAGACAGGTTCACCTGGGCTGGATCACATTCCTCTGGGTTTCACTTCACCTGGCACTGCACTCAGAGCATGCTGGAGCAATTGGCCCTTTCATCCCTTGCCCTGCTACATCTCTGGGTGGGGAATGCTTTAGAAATGACTTGAGGTAACCTGCTAAGGAATGTGTTCTGCAGAGCAGCTGAAAAATGTGATTTGAATTGAAACATGACCAATAAATTAATTTTGTTGACAAGACTCATCAATGAGGGTGCTTTACATCCTATGGCAGTGGCATGGGAAGCAACCTTCAGCAGGGCCCAAGCAGAGTGGGTCACAGAGGTCACCATGAGAGGACAAGCACACCAAGACCTGCCCTGGGAGCACAATTCATGCAGGAGGCAATGACTGGAATGAGCTGGAATGACAGGCAAAGACCTGCTCTGAACATCCAAATGTCGTGTTTGACTTCACAATGTAATTCTCTTCATAAAGCAGCACAAGACAGAAAACCTCAAGGAAAATGAGTGTGTAAAACTTATTTTAGGAAGTGTCTGTGTGGCAGCTGCAGCCTCACCATGTCCTTCTATCACCTTCCCTATGAGTGTATCAAACACTTCTAAAAAATTAAGAAATGGGAAACATAACAGTTTCTGAATTATGGTGCACATCCAGAGACACGTGTAAAGTGCAGCATTAAGAGTCACCCATAAATATTTACCTGAAAGCAGAGCTTTACTTCCACAACCCCATGGTTTGTCAATATGCCTCTCTGCCAGCTACAATTCTGCACAAATCAGCAAAGTCACAGATCAAAGGAGACTATTTTGAGCTTCAAGGAACCCTACAACATTTGACTCCCTGCATGTGTTAATATCACTGCATAAACTGTTATGCTTATGGCACATTCTGGCCAGAGACCATTTGTTGCTTTGTTTTGGTAAGTGGCATTTAAAACTGGTACTTTTCTCTTCAAGTCTGTTCTTCCCTTATAAAATTCCCCTAAATGCATAGTAGGCATGGTGATAGCAGGTCAAAGGTTGGACTTGAGGATCTTTTTCAACCTTCATGATTCCATGGTTCTATGATTCTATGATCACTGAAGCTCCAGTTTCAACCTGTCCCATGGTCTTACCCTGGTCTTCTACAAGGGACCACCTCACCTCCTGGACTTGTCCACAACTGAAACCTGCCCAGTCCCACTGTTATGGGGAAAATCACTCTGTCTTTGCCCAGCTCTGCTCTCCTGCCTGCTCAGCTCTCCCCAGACTCCTCATGAATAGCCACCATTGTAGGGAGGCTGGAGCCCTCTTCCAGCACGGGGCTGCGCTGAGCAAAACCCATCAGCCTCATCCAAGCCAGAGTGGGAAGGGATCTTCAGGGGACTGGGAATAAAGCAAGGAAAACTAGAAGGGGCAGAGGGGGGGAAATAGACTTAGGAAGTCTTTTCAAATATAGGACCCAAAACTAACATTTGGAAATTTCCAAGGTCTAAGGAAAAACAGCAAGAGCCGTTCAGCTACATTTGCTCTGGCTTCAGCCAGCTCCCTTAGCTGAGCTCTGTTGTCATCACATTTCACATTATGATGGTGTTGTGAACTACAAAGAAAACAAGAGAATTGGCAAGTCAAGTATTTTGCCAGCTTTTCTGAGAGAAAAAGCATCCAACTGAGAGGTGCTGATTCCACCTTCCTCACAAAGCACAGGCTGCTCCACCAGCCCTGGGCGGCATGACTGCACCTTCCCTCACTGCTAATTCTTTAAAATACCCTTGATGACCTTAAGCCTCATTGAAATGATAAATTAATTTTAACATTACTGGATAGAAAGGGCCAACTGTGGATGGAGATAAATACATTATTTGCAGTGAAGACAACAAATTGCCTTCAGGAGAATGGACGGAGAAAAAGAATAAAATCTAATCAACTTTAAATTGGAACATGTAATCCGGCTGGGATTACACACAGATGCAGAGGCAGGGAGAGGCACAGCAAGAGGGCCCAGCCAGACCTCATTTGCACAAAGCTGACCGTGGAGAGCAGCTGCTGGGCATCTCCTGCCACAGCCTACCCAGCCTGCCCGGGCAGGAGTGGCTCATCCTTAGCTGGGAACATCCACAGCAACTCAGTTACAGGCAACAGAACCATGGAATTGTGGAAGGGACCCGCCAGGATCACTGAGTCCAACTCCTCTGCCTGGCAGACACAATTTCACTGGCCCAGGACTCTACACACCTGGGCCAAGACAGCTGATATTGCTGAGCTCCAAGCCCCACACCTTGTACATGCTCTGATGCTTATGTGACCCCAAAAACGTGGCAGAAACAGTCCACAAAGAGCTAGGATAGTTTTCCTCTGGTTGAAGGGCTCTGTGGGCTCTCACAGGGATGGAGGAAGCACAATCCCCCTCCCCAGCACCACACTAGGACTTTCACACACACAGTCTCCTTAATTATATCCACACTACCCAGTAGGACACCACAGAGAACAGATCATTAAAGAACAGAACCTTTTTGTGTGTGTGTGTGTTAACCTGAGGACATTTTAATTTGCATTATTCAGTGATGTGGTTTCAGGCTGCTCCCCAGACCAGAGTCACCACATGGGGAAGGGTGGCAAGCAGTGGGTCAAGCCCCAGCTGAGGCACCAAGGGGGTGAAAGTGTCACAGCAGCTTTGCTGTCACAGCCAACACTGGGTGTGTCCCAGGCCTGACAAGACAGCAGAGTGAGAGATGTGATAGATCAGAATGGTGCAGAAATTGATGGAACCCGCTCTTCTGACACCCCAAATCCATGATTCACTACAGCAGTATGGTCAGAGCTGCTGCTGGGGTGTTTAGATGTCCCTGTTTCCCCAAAAGAAGCCAGATTGCCTCTTGTCTGTGGAAAAAAGGGAGGAAAATGGAGACGAGGGAAGATAAGAAGGAAAGACAGCACATCTTGTAGGTAAAAATCATGTTGCTTAGCTTGGAGCTAACCCCTACGACATACATTACTGTCTTTCTGTTCAATCAGTGTTCTGCTACAAGAATCAGTTACATTCAATCATCTGAAAGAGCTATTAAAATGCTGATAAAAAATTCATAAAGTAACACACAGTAATGAATCAGGAGAATTCAGTAAAGTGAGACCTACCCTTAGAGCAGGGCAAGAATGAAGGTGAACGATCGTTTGGGCCTAGCGGGCATGAAATACCCTTTTGGAAGATGAATAATTCTGTTTTGGGCTGATAAGTTGAACTAATTTATAATGCTGTTTTAGGTCCACTGCTGAAATATTTCAAATCCCTCAACTTTAAAATGCATTGCCTGTCAGAAACGGGTCTCTTAACAGTTTCCTCTTAACATTTTTCAAAATGTAACCTAGACCAATTTGCATGATTTACTGCTTTATTGTATTATACCGTGCATGATTTAAAATGGGAAATAAAATTTTTAAAAAAAGAAAAGGTGGTGTGACAGAATCGCTGCAGAAGAGATGCAATGGTTTTTTAGATCTCTGCACAATACACAAAAGGTGCTTTTCCTGCCCTGGATCAGGATGGGGAGGCAGGCAGCCTTGTGGGAATTAAGCAGTGGTTTGTCACAACAAAGCCCGGCTGTGTTTGCCTGGAGTGGCTCCCACTGTGCAGAGGCTCCTGGATCCCTGGTGTTGGCTGAGGCCACTGGGAGCTGAAAGCAAAGAGAGCTGAGGGCCCCCAGCATCCCTGCATGTGCTCAGTGTCTTGTGAGTCTGTGGGGATCAGGATCGATTGGAGCTCTGCCGGCTCCAAGGTACAAGGCATGACTTGTCTCTCTGCAGGTGTTTTTCTGACAAGTGGGGAGAGTTGCATGGGTTCCCAGCTGACTTCTCAAGAGCCAAGTCTGAGAGCCTGAGGGAGGAGAAGCAGCAGCAGCAAAGCCATCTTCTCTCTGCTTTCACTTAAGAGATATTCCTCTGAGAGCACACAGCTCCTCCAGTGCCATGTTCCTCCCTGGAGTGCTCTGTAATTGCACATGGGTTCTTGGCCAAAGCATTCCCATGCCCAGCCAATCTGCACTCCAGAATATTGCTCTGCTAAACCCCTGGGACATGCTGGGGTGGCTGCCACACCATGGATGGCAGCAGCCTGGCCAGAATATTGCTCTGCTAAACCCCTGGGACACGCTGGCGTGGCTGCCACACCATGGGGTGCCTGTCCAGGTGCTGCTGAGCTGGAATTGCTCCCCAGAGCTGAACACCACGAACCCTGTCCACACCAACTCATCTGCCGTGGACAACAGCTTGCCAGGTAACCTAAACCACATCCAGTAACAGTCCAGGACAGAGGCAGGAGGCTGTTTTCCCTTCAGCATCAGGAGATGTCCAGTGGAAGGGCTGGACTCCTTAGAGAGCAGCATGGTGACAGGGATATTTACCCATCCTTGGGTGAATGCCCCCAAAGAAGTCACCTTGCCACTTGGTTCCACTCATTCATTTTACAAAGAACACAAACCTTTGCCATTGCAATGGTAAGGACAGGCTGCCATTTTAATGGGCTCTTTCCCACTGCAGATATTTGCCCTCAAAGCAGGAAAGCAAAATGGTGCAAATGTGCAGAGGGAATCAAGATGTGGTGCACCCCTCATTCCTCAGCTCAGCCCCTTGGTTCTGACACCAGCTGACTGCAGTGGACAGTGTCAAACACTCTCACAACGCCTCGAACTGGGTTTGCACAGCTGGTTCACAACCCACAGCTCTGATTTCCTTCCTCACTGGGGCTAGAAGCATTCATTCCATCTGAAAATGAAGTCAATGTGTTTTAAGTTGGAACTGAGGACAGAGACTGTCCAATTCATTTCCAACTCCTAAGACTATATTGTGTGACTGATATTAAAGAACAAAGGCAGATACCCTCCCCAGCTGTAAAATAAGGCCATGACTCTGAAGGGCACAGAGTTGTTCATTAGTGGTTTCTACAGAAAATAGTAAGGGCACCAAATGATCCCACCATTTCCAGCTTCCTTTTCAAGTGATTCATCTCCAGATCAGACCTGGATTCAAAACCCCATCATTGGAAGGACCCTCATTACCTGTGCTATCAGCACCATCCATAAATGTATCCTTTACCTCCTAATTAGGCCAACAAAGGAGGGCTATTAACAGCTAAATGTGTTACAAATGCAGCATTAGGGATAGAGACTATTGACCTTTTTACTCCCAGAGATCTATATACCCCTTTGTTCTGCTGAACACAGCTCCCCCTTGTCAGGGCATCACTGGTAACGGGAATATAATCTGTTCTCTGATTGCACACAGGCTTTCCTTGTACTCCATTAGAAAAATAAAGAAAGAAGTTATCTGTACATCTTGCAATGAAAGTCCCCCCCCTCAGCTTCAGTACATCTCAAACTCACAGAAAGCACTGAAAGCCTGAATTTTGCTAGTACTTGTTGAAGTGGATGAGAATGGCCAGCACTTGATGCCACACAAAATCTGCCTGTTAGTAACCTCAGATGACCTAGGAAGACTAAAGAATAATCCTATGTGTTTTCATACACTCTGACTTTTATTTCAGTTGAAATCTTGGGAATCATATACATATTTTTAGATACAATTGAAATAGTCAGTTGGGAAAAAAAAAAAAAGAAAAAAACCCTCAAGGAATTCCAACTCTACATAATATGTGATAATAAGGCTGTTATAGTGAAGGACTCTCTAATCGTGTATTTATTCACCTGCTCCCTATTAGGCAGAACTGTTAAACCAGCACTTTGTCCATCAGCACTTGAGTGCTCCAAGCTGAGTGTGCCTCTTTCAGAACTGCTGGCACCAGTGAAAGCCAAATTTTGAGACCTCTCTGAATAGGACTTGCATTGTTAGGCATGTCTGAGAAAGCCCTGCCAGAGGTGTCACAGCCCTGCCACCACCTCACCTGACAGGAGTTCTATTAAAAGACAGTGCAAAACTCGGAAAAAAACAAAAGGGAAAAAAGTAAAAAAAGAGAGGCAGGGGGTGGGGGAATGCAGAAAGGGACGTCTCTCACCTGATCCTTTCCTCTCCTCCTCACTTTATAAAGTTAAACACTGGCAGAGATTTATTGCTGTGAAAGGGGAAGTTAACCACATAATCAATGAAAAAAAAATCCAATTACAGTCTATGGTGGAGCAGCACTGTGTATAATACAAGTCTCACTTGCAGGGCCCTTACCCCGCTCAGCAGCTCAGGCAGGCAGGGCAGATGAAGTCCCAGAGCCCTGAACCAGCGGTGCCAGGCTGGGCTCCAGCTGCCAGCGAGGCAGGGAAGGTTTTCCTGCTGCTGGGAAGGGGACAGGCAGCACAGACAGTGCACAAAGCCTTCCTGGAACCTCCCAAACCACCAACAAGCCCCACTGAGTGCAGAGCAGCCTCCCCTGCAGCCTGCCCTCCCTGGGAAGGCATTGCTCTCCGTTTAGTGACTTTTCAAGGCACGTAGGGGTATTGCTCCCTTTCTTTCCATCAGCCACTATTCATCCAGGTGGAGCCTTTGCTGCTGTAGGAATATTCCCAGCAAACCCATTAACGGGGTTCCAGACACTCAGACAGCCCGTGCTGCTGCTGGGACTCGGTGATACGGTAGATTTGGGGGGTAAATTGGGCAGCTCTGAGCCAGAGGAGAAACCATAACCACCTCATTTGCAGAGCACAGAAGGGCTTTGTAGATTTTAAACCTGGCTCGGCCCCGTTTACTACAGGACACCGAGGAAATCAGAGCTTATCTCAGTTCCTCTCCTTGTACCAGAAGGATGAGAGTTTCAGTGCGAAATAATTTAGTAAAATAATTTCACATCTATAAAAAAAATGCACACTGGTATCATGCCATGAAGAAGGATTTCAAATGCTTGAAAGCATCAGGACGTAGTTTCATATTCCTTACTTCAGGATCACCACTCTGCCACATATTCTGACATTGTGTATTTTATTTGAATTGGGCAGAAATAAACTGGCAAGAAATACTTTTATTCCTATTTGGGGGCAAAAATGATGCCTGGTTTGTGGTGAAATCCAGATGACAATGCTGGGTCCAGCTGCAGTCTTCCAGAATAAAGTTATCCCTTCCAAATTTACGACTACATTAGAGTCAGGGTTTCTAGGACACCAGCACATTGTGTCGTATGATCATGGACTTTTTAAAATCTCAAATCCCAAATCAAGATTTACTTTTCATGGAACCACTGTTTTAGTTCTTGACATGGTAGCAAGAGTATCAGCACTGGGAAAACCTTTGTGTGACATAACCTTGTGTTTTAGCAATATCACAGGGAAGCTGAACTGGTGATTTGTCTCATGAAGTCACTGAGACAAGGCTGTTCACACCATATGATGATACAAGAAAAAATGTGATGTGTAAGAGGAAGCTTCTGCTAAAACATGCAGAGCAGAGAAGTGAGGAAGCAACACGAGCCCTCACAGCAGTTTCAGCATCACAAGGCAACAGTGAACATGTCAGAGTAGATGACAATGACCTTCAGACTGGGTAAAATCTGAAATCAACCACTTTGCTTTTAGCTACACCAGTATCAACCAGCACACAGCTGCTCTGCCCCAGCTCAGCAGGGTGAGGGGAGGCAGCAGGGCCCCAGTGCTCCTGTGGGACAGACAGGAGGGGACAGCAGCTGCTGATGTCCCCAGCCCTGAGACATGCCTGGCAAGCAGCCCAGGCACCCTGTGCAGTCCCCTAATGAAGATCTCTGCCACAAACTGGCTCCTGGGCTCCTCATTGATCATCTATGGGTTGGAGTTTGTTCATAAAGAACGACGGGGCAAGGTGGTGTGGACATGGGGAAAATATAATTTATTTTCTGTATTTTAGTCTATTATGGTTTTATCCCTAAAGAAAAGGCAACCACCAAACACAAAGCATCTGATTTTTCTTTTCATTTAGGTTTTATGCCCCACTATCCATGTTGCAAATGGCTCGTGGCTAGTTGAGTAACAAGAGAGAAAACAGCAAAAATCAGTCACTGCTGCTGGACCGTTTTACAGGATGACTTCCAGGAGTGGTGGATTCTTCATGGGAAACAACTGGCACTGCAACTGCACTTCAGACTACTCCCAGGGTAACAAATGAAACAAAGCCCATCCAGAGAGCATCTATTTTGATTTGAGATTCATTCCTGTTTGTACAGCTCCTGTGCTGCCATGGTCCCACCAGGCCCAGCTGCAGCTGAACTGCCCACAGAACAGCTGCCAGGAAAAGAGCACCTCCTGCTCTGCAAATGCTTCCCATGGAAATTCCTTCTGAGACCTGGCTTCCCAGCTCTGGAAGGGTGCAGGTACTAGGTAACATTTCCTCTGAGTGGGAAGAAGACAGGAGGAGAGTGATAGTCTCGAGGCACAATGCACACATCAGGCAGGAGCAGCACCAAGGGTCGTGTCTGATAGTCTCCCACAAACCACAGGCTGTGCCTTCTCCTCTCTCCTGGGCAGTTCTGCAGGAAGCTGCAGCAGCACCTTGGCAGCTGCTGATCACCAGCCCAGCTTCCTTCTCCTGTTTTCTGCGAGGAGCAGCTGCCAGGTGAGCAATGCTGACTCTCACTGCAGCACCTCAGTCCCACCGTGCAGGCTGGACACAGCCCCATCCTCCATCCTGGGATGCCTGAAGACACAGAGCTTACCCAGTGCCCAGGATCAGGGACGTGTGGAGCACATCCAGAGCAAGCTGCCCCTGCGTGTTCCTGCCAAGATCCCCAAGCCATGCAAGGAGGAGCTCAGAACCCTGGGTGAGGACACCTCCAAGCAAAGCAAGGCTTTGTCAGAAGGGAACAGTCAGAGAAGTCTTGGATAAACTTTGTAGGACACAAGAGCTGGTCGAGGGAAGGGGGATGAAGGCTGGGGGCACAAGGCAGCTCCACCCACGCTCTGGCTGGGCTGAACCCATTCCCTGCTCACTGTCACCCTGCCAGTCAAAACTGCCTTGGGATTCAGAGCTGCCAAAAGCACTGAATCCGTGTCTTCTTTGCATTTGATAGCAGCATTCTTGGATGCAAATGTTAACACTTTACCCTAACCCAATTAATACCTAGTGTTCAGCCACAGCACTGATTAACATGTTGTTCACAGTGATTAAAACATTTCTTCTCCATTACCATACAGTTAAATGCTTGGAAGAGAGCTGCACTTAATGGGATACAGGCAAGGTTGCAAATCATGGCTGTCACACTTGGGGAGGGGAAGGAAAAATCCAGCCTTTTTTCCTGCTTCTCCCTCTTCTTTTAGAGTTGCTAATTAAGGGCTGACTTTTTGGGCAGGGAAAGAGGGGGGTGGAGGATGGGGGAAAGGAACTTTAGGTAATTGAAAGAATCCAATTCATGCAAGTGCCTGACTGGTGCTAACCTACATCATTAAAGTTGCCAGCTAACAAACATCAAACACAGGCCAGTATTAATGAAGCAGATGTATTAATTTCCGATTTCTGAGAAAGCTCAGCAACTGGCTGGCTCGCCAGCTTCCTCTCCCTCTCCCTCCCTCTCTCTCCCTCTGACAGCACTATTAATGATCTTTAATGCCCCACAGGCACTAATGGGTCCCGCTGGGAGTCCAGAAATACTGCAATTTGTATTGAGGATTTAGACATAACAAAAAAAAAAAAAAAAAAAAAAAAAAAAAGAGGGGGAAAAAAAGCCCCTCTGCTCTGGGGAGCAGGCGCTTGATCAGTCGCTTCCCCCTGTGGAATAGCACAACAGAAAAATAAATGACAGCTCTGCGATTAAATCAAGCCTTCTGCTTTAAGTGGCAGAGAGTGTGTGATTGTCACTAACAATCTATGGCTTGTTAACACCGCTGGGCTATGAGCAAACAGCAGTCAACACTCCCACCCCCGCATGGAGGCGGGCTACCTAGTACTTCATTTACCCAGCTCTATCCTAAGGGGAAACAATTCCCTCTTGGCATGGCTTGGGGAGGGGGGCTGGGGGTTGTTATTGTTATTGTTGTTGGTTTTAAATAACTTTTGTTATTCATGTATTGAAAACCTGAAGGGAAAAGCGAGCTTGGGGGGAGAAAAAAAAAAAACAAACCAAAAAAACCAAAAAAAACCCATCTGCTGCCACGTTCAGTCAGGCAATTACTCCTGGAATATTCGAGTGCAGGATGTGACCCATCCCCTGCTGGTTCCCACCAATCCCCCAGGCTCGGGGAGCAGCGCTGGGACAGGCAGGGATGGGAAGAAGGAGGGATGTGTGTCCCTCTCTGCACACCTCACCAGAATCTCTCCGATTTTAGCAGCGGTCTCAGCAATCCTTTCGTGTTCTTTAGTTGTGTGTCTCTGCCTTCACCCCTCCTCAGTCCACTGAGGTTTAGATTCTGCTCATTTTAGCCAACAAAGAAAACCCAGAGGGCCTCGTATCTAAAGCTCCATTTGGCCATGGATGCTCTGAGTGGCAACAGCAGACCAAAAAAGCGCGGCTGGTACATATATACCCAGAGCCCAAGGACCTCCTGCCATTCAAGTCAATCCCCAAACTCCCACTGAGTTCAAAGCAAGCAAGCCTGAGCCCCCAGGCTGTTTCTGAATGTGCCAACAGCATGAATTATCTGAGCAGGATAATTATTTTTCTTAGCCAAGAGGCAAGGTATCCTTCTCATGGATACAAACTTCAAATATTACCCCACTGTTTCAGTTAGACAAAGACCAAAGAAAGGCACAACAGCTTCTTATCATGGAGTTTTCTCTTCAGATGGAAATATATCAGGGATAAGGCTTTAAGTCTGATGTTGGCTGTCCAGACATTTTCATAACACCAATAACATTTGGAATTTCACCTCCGAAATTACTCATCTCTTTAGCATTGTAGATTTATGGTTTAGATATAAAGAAGAGACTTTTTGACTCCATCCAACAGAAGAAAGCAACAGATGGAGAGGAAGGCTGGGCAATAAAAAAAAAATCAGGAATATCCACTTTCCCCAAAACAATTCCTTAAAGCTTGGCCTTCATATCTGCCTCCAGATGAAATGGAGATGCTGTTACATGCAATTTAATTACGAAGTACTTCTAGATGGGAATGGAATGAGTCAGAGTTTGGGTTTTAAATACTGCTACCTGAAACTTTTCTAACTTCATAACCACGATGTTGATTTGACAGTGCAGATCCGTGTGCCCGAACTTTCAATGTGCTCATACAACACACACAGAGCCATTTATTATGTTTCTCCTCTGCTCTCAGAGTTAGGCAAAATACCCTGAAGACCTATAATAAACTCATGATTTCTTGGAGGAACAATTTAGGTTATTTTTAAATGTAGATCTTAAAAGTTGTAGGATTACTGGATGGGAAGGTATCAATCAAGTGATTCAAAATGTCCATTCTCCTTAAGTGAGTGATGTATCTTCTTTCTTCTTGCCTGTCTTCTCTTCTTTTCTGTGTCAGTCATAGATCCAGGCTGCTATTCACACTTCATTCACAATCCTCTGTACCTATAATCTCTGTTATTTGACTGTCGACTCCTCATGCCTCATTAGGCATGTTTGACACCTGCACCTAATACCTTTTCACTGGCAGTGCAGGACAGCTTTTGACAAGAACAGATATTTTTCCACAACAGCTATAAAGAAGGTCTTCCCAGTGTGTACCATGTGTATTTTATGGGGTTAATGTGATTTCCCCCCCTTATTCAATAAACTTACATCTTATTCCACTCTCCTTGTTAGACACAAGTGGATTTTCTTTGTCTTGGCCAAAGGGATGTGTGCACGTGTCTGTGAGAGGGTAAAGCTGCAAGAGCAAAGCAGTAATTTGGGCCAATGGGGTATGCATTAAGTACCCAAATCAGCACAAACGTCTGCACGTCTGTGTGTCTATTTTAAAATAGCATAAACCTAATTAACATGATAGCTTTCCTATATATAGGCATAGATGACATTACTCCTAAAGAAAACCCTCCTATTAATTTGACTTGAACTAATTAAAATAGAGCACCAAATTATGAGAATTCCTGGACTAATAAATTACTGTACCACTCAAGAGCATGAAATTAATTCTTTTGGGACTGTAACTTGATTTGTTAAAGTGCAATGAGTGGCTGTTCAATGTCATAAATGAGTTAAAAACATGTGAAAAGCTCCAGGGTCAGCACAAGTCAAACACGATCCTGCATGCCATTTATTGAGGGAGGTTAGTGCTAATTGAGGAGAACTCCACTGGGCAGTGCCAACCCAAAACTCAAGGTGTACACAAGCTGTGTGAGGCTGGGGGAGATGGGGCTGACACACCTACACCAGCCTGGCCAGACAAATCCTCCAGGAACCAGTAAATACCCACAGGTCTGGAGGCATTTCTAGTGAAGACAATGATGACTAAAATATGAGGATAAAGAGGCATTCCTCTCTTACTCTGTTTTTTTCATTCTTATTTGAATAAAAATTTTGAAGGGCAACTTGGTTTCAGCTTGGCTCCTTTCCCTTGCAATTGAGCAAAGCTGGAACTGATTTTTCAACAACATTCAGCCTCTCTGTCAAAATCCAGCTTTGTTCTGTAAACTGAGACAAACAGCCCAGTGCTACAGAGAGAAGGATTCCATCCTTGCATGTCCTGAATCTAGACAGATTTGCTGGTACCTTCCCTACCTGGGCTGGGTGTTGTAGCTGGGGGAACCAGGTCACATTTTCAGAAACAGTGATTTCAGTAGATGTAAAACAAGATTTTCCTGCAGCTGTTTTTCAGTTTCCTTTGGTTCTTCAGACCAGCTGAAAGGAGTCAGGATAAAAGCAATCTGAGCACCCCTGGCACACCACGAACTCAGCACCAGGGATGCACGTTGCCTTTTCTATTTTCTCCTAAATAACAGATCTTTTGTTGTTTAATTTCTCTTTTTAGTTCAGTGCCAAGGCAAATGTGAGTAAAGGTTGAAATGGCAACTTTACAATAATAATAATAATAATAATAATAATAATAATAATAATAATAATAATAATAATAATAATAATAATAATAATAATAGTACAAAAAGGAATAACAATAATAATAATAGAAAGAATAAGCCCCAGGAATCAAACATAATGATTCCAGCTCAGTCCCTCCACACACCGTGTGGCCAGTCCTTTAGAAGACCTCCCCTGCTATGTTCTTGTACAAAGGAAACTATCTGCTTCCCACATCTGGCATTATATTTGGCTGTCCTCACATTAAAATTAAATTCTGATAAAAATGGGCATAAAGGCACAAGGGTTAGTAGGAACCAGCTCGCAGCAGTATTGATGAGAACAGCTTGCAGCTGGAAGCCTGAGATAACACAGTTTGTCAGAACGCTGTCACACAGCTGCCTGCATAATGAGGGAAGGAAAAAAAATGCTCTTTCATTTGTTATCAGTTGAAATCTCTAAAAGAGATGCATCATTTAGAAGTAGCCTGACTAATGGTCAAGTTCTACAGGGATGCAGATGGGATGTGGAAAATATTCCCCACCAGCAAAGCCCCAGGCTCCATCATCCTTAGCAACTGGAGCTGCTGCCAATGCGAGTGGACAGGCCAGCAAGTACCTTTTGCTGTAGAAAATGGGATCTCAGAAGATGAGCTGGGGTTTTAAAAGGTGCCAGTGGTTGTTAAAGTGATTTTCCTAGGACTGTCACTCTCATGCCTCTCTTAGACTCAATGCCCTAAGTGTGTCGCTTTTCTATCTCTATTTAGGATTAACTCAGACTAGCACAACTGCAGCAAAATCTCTCCTAATTTACACTGCTGGCAGGGAAGGTTCAGACCCATAAATCTATGGAAATACATAAGGCACATTCTTGCAATGAATAAATTTATTCAATTAAAAGCAATTGTTTTAAAGCACCATTTAAAAATTAATTTTCAGTTCTTCAGGATTTCCAGCCCTCCTTTCACACGGCTCAGTATGGAAAATGAGGATGATGCACCTCAAGAGCTGCTGGAGGTGGGACCAAGGATCCATCTAGTCCTAGTCCTGTCAGTGTCTGCTGGAAAAATACCTCCACCCAAGGGCACCCACCAGAGACCTGCTCATCAGGAGAGCTTCTTTTTGTCCTCACTATCTGCCAACATGTAGTCTGTGACACTCACAAGGGGAAAAAAGTCTTTAAATTGGACATTTCCAAGACTATTTTCTTCAGACGGACAACATCAGGGCAGGAAGTCAAACAGGAAAACCTCTCACTGATTTATTGCTGTCAGAAATCAGATGTCTGGATGCCAAATTTGAACCTATGAAAGTATTTCCAGTTCAGGCTCTGTGCAATGTCACAAAAATAATTCCCCAGAGCTCAGAGCACCTGCAGCAGGTGGGGAGGCAGGAATGGCAAAGCTGAGCAGAGACATGATCTGTAATTTGTTCAACTGGTTTTGACAGGTAAAACTGGGTACAGGAGACACAAAGGAGAGGGAAGACAGCCCCAAAGATGCCGGGTATTGATTGTGACCTTTCCCAGAGGCACACCTTCGCCGTGTGACCAGCTCTCTGTGCAGTTAAAAGGCCAAGCACTGCTGAAGGTATTTTCTCTCCCCTCGCCAAATGTTAATCTGTGCCAAGGCGTTCTCAGGGACTTCACAAGGTTCCCAGCCTTCCACAGAAATCTCCTTCAGACTTCCACTGAATTGTGAGAAACAGTTCTTAGGATTTAAAGGGAGTCATATGTATTATTTCTCCTGTCTCTCTCCATTTCTAAAGGCATCAGGGATGGTTAGGTGATTTTGATGTGTCTCTCCCCTCTCTTTCCATCCCTCATGTGTTGCTCATTTTCTCCATTCCATTTGGCATACAAACCATCCTCTGTCATGTCCTGTTTCCTGATCCTTTACCCTTGTACTCTGATTGCTGCTGCACTTCAAAGGGGGTTGGTGTCTCACCGAGGAGGCAAACAAGGGCAGCTCCTGACAGCACTGCACTGCTCACAAAGCTGTTTCTGCAGCAGCACAAGCCTTGCCTTACCCACACGTGCTGCACTGACTTCTGCAAATGCTGGCATAACAAACAGCTCTGATTTTGAAAGGTATGTTTTCTTACCATCATTCTAGACTTTCAGAAAGATCGCTCTAGATTTGACTCCTTTTTATTTATTAAAATTTCTTGGCTTCAAGCGATCCACTTACAAAAAGGGAAATTAAGAGGAAAAATAGGAAAGTGGCACATTAAAATTGGAATATAGCATAACTAAAACTGTTAAAGAATGACAATTTAAAAGCAAAAAAACCTAAAAGCTTTGTATTAAAGGGAGGCAAAATTAATAAAATCTGTAAATCATTTAATTGGCAAAGAAAAATTACCTCCTTTCAATCCAAATCTTGTAGATAATACCATGTAGGTCCTAAAATCATGGTATTCACCTGTTTTTTGTCCTCTCCTTTACTATGGATGATGCCCTGACTCTACAGTATCTTCCACTACCACAGTTCTGAATAGAGTTATGCTGGCTGTAAGAACAGTTTTAGAGCATTTTATGGAAAATAAGAAAATACCACACAAATCTTTTTAGATTGTCCCCTAAAAATCCTCTTTCCCCATCTACTGCACCATTTTCAGCCTGCACTGAACTTATCCAGACTCAGCCTTTAACTGGGCTTGCCTACACCTTCAGACCTGATGGAGGAAGCAGGGTGGAGAAATCAGGAATTGGGAAACACAGGAAGCTGGGAAGGGAAGGGAAGGGAAGGGAAGGGAAGGGAAGGGAAGGGAAGGGAAGGGAAGGGAAGGGAAGGGAAGGGAAGGGAAGGGAAGGGAAGGGAAGGGAAGGGAAGGGAAGGGAAGGGAAGGGAAGGGAAGGGAAGGGAAGGGAAGGGAAGGGAAGGGAAGGGAAGGGAAGGGAAGGGAAGGGAAGGGAAGGGAAGGGAAGGGAAGGAGGGAGGTGTGTACAGGATTATTCCAGCCTGGAGCAGGGTTCCAGGGACATGGTGCTGCTTCTGAGTGGGAAGGAACCCCCAGGGATCACCCAGAACAGCTCCTGTCCCTGCACAGACACCCCAACAATCCCAGCCTGGAGCTCCTGGAGCTCTGGCAGCCTCGGGGCCGTGCCCATTCCCTGGGCAGCCTGGGCAGTGCCAGCACCCTCTGGGGGAAGAGCCTTTCCTTAAATCCAACCTGACCTGCCCTGGCCCAGCTCCAGCTGTTCTTGTCCCTGTCCCACAGAGCAGAGATCAGTGTCTGCCCCTCCTCTGCCCCTCATGAGGACGATGGAACTGTGATGAGTCTCCCCTCAGTCTCCTCCAGCTGAACACTCCAGTGCCCTCAGCTGCTCCACACACGGCTTCCCTTCCAGACCCTTCCCCATCCTCGTGGTCTCCTTTGGGTGCTCTCTAATGGTTTAATGTCCTTTTCACACTGTGGTGCCCAAACTGCCCCAGCCCAGCCCAGAGCAGGACAATCCCCTGATGGCCCCACGGGCAATGCTGGGCCTGGAGCCCCAGGACAGGGATGTCCCTGCTGGCTGCAGGGCACTGCTGGCTCAGACCCCACTGGCCACTGACCCTGCAGAGTCAGCAGCTCTGCCTGTCCATGACATGCCCTGCTCCATCTCCCAGGGCAGAAAGTTCAAGGGCAGAGACAGCTGGAGCTCCCAGGACTGTGTGAGTTACTGTCCTGGGCATTCTTCACTCATGTGGAATTTCTCTCCCTTAACTCTGAGGTGTGCTTCTCTCCTTGGCAAGCACAGCACTTGTTAACATCATAGGGAGAGCTGCACAGTGTGTGGGTGTGATTTAATGCTCCAGTGAGCTCCAGCTCTCACTCAGCCACTCATCTGGGGACACACACTCCCATTTCCCCTCTTGACTCTGATGGATGTTGCTTTGGGGACCGAATGTGTGAAAAAGGGAAAGGGAAGGCACACAATTATGAAGGTTTGATTTTTTTTTTTAGGATGATATCTGGGAGTTTAATCCATCAGCATCAATACTATGATCTGCCTGTAAAACACGTGCCCAGCACTGCAATCTGGTGGCCACTCACTGCTCTAGCCTTTGGGCGAACACAGGGCAGCAGAGGCAGGACTGGGACTGCGCTCTGGCTGTGTGCAGGAGTGCTGCAGAGCATCGGGGACAGCTTGTTTTTCCTTGCAGCTCCCTGAGGATTATGGATTAAGAAAAGGGAAGCCAGATAAACCCTATCTCACTTTTTATCCCCTAGGCCATTGTACCTACTACTGACATTTGTCAGAAGTCTGTTCTGGGAAAGGCAAAGAGTCTCATAATGCTGGTGAACCCTCAGGTTTGGAGCAGTAACCTGTCCTCTGTTCACCTGATTTTCAGTAGTAAGCACAGAGGTGTTAGCATTGAAACTTGTCTGCTCAACCTGTGTGACACCACACCTCCAAACCCCTGCCCTCTCTGCCTCACAGCTGAACAAATCAGCTCCTCAAAACATGCCCACCCACTGCTGGAGAGAGCTGGATGCTCTGCCACACCACAGCTGGCTCCTGGGGCAGCAGGAACTTCACAGAGCTGGAAGTTACCTTGGCAGCCATGATTTACAGCAGTGTTTCAGTGAATCTAATCAGAAGTGTGAATACTCCCCTCCTATCTGGCACACATCGTTGGCGTTCTAATTATTCACACATTTTGGCAAGCATTATGGTGTTCCCCTACCAAGCTCCTAATCCCTGCAGATCAGTTAAAATAAATGAAAGAGAGAATCAAAAGGCACTTAAAAATTCAACGGTTCTCTAAATGGGTTTGAACAGGCTCCAGATTATCAGTTGTTGCAGTTGACTAGCACTTAAAATTAGGCCCTGCCCTCCAACACACCTCACATTTCTCCTTCTCTTTTAAAGGAACTGTCTGCTAGTCCCATTCCTGGATACACCAAAATGTCTAAATGAGTAAAAAGGGAAAATATATGCACATCACCTACATTCTGTATATACTGCAAAATGTTGAGGTTGGTAGTCTGAATGTGAAGCTATTAACTGCAACGAGAACAGATCCCAGTGTGGAGAACAACCACAGAATATGCTAAATCAGGAAAGTGTGGTAAACCCCAAGTTTTCCTTTAGTTATTTCTGTATGGCAAAATTATCCCAACACCACGGAATGAGCTGCTGTTTTACAAAAGCAATGTAACATTTAGATTCATCCCATTTGCAGTCATTAAAAATGTATATTCCTTAGTGCATATGAAATACTTGCAGAAGAGCCCTCCCACGTGTGTTATCCTGGCAGGCAGTTCAGTGTGTCCATGCAGACATTTACTGGCTCTCTTCAAAGACACCTGAATGCTGCTCCCAGTCCTTCCCTCTGGCCAGGCTCTCCCTTCCCAGGAAATCCACTTTGGCACAGGGGCCCCAGCCCTGATTTCCCTCCAGCCCCCAAGCCAGCACTACCCCTCACCTCACCCTCCTTCCTGCATACAATTTTCTGCTCCAGCTGCTCTCCGTGACCCAGTAAGCAGAGCTGGGAATAAACTCTAACCTCTCCACTTCAGGTAGTTTAGCATTTAGGTCTCAGAGCCAGCTTTCTGCTGGACCCTCCGTCACTCACACACATCCACATCCACACTGTAATACTTTTCTATTCCACTGAGCTGTTTCTCAGCCAGGTATTTATGAGAGTAGAGGCTGCTTTATACTGCACTGCTCTTTTCCTTCTCCCTTACTTGCTCCCAGGTGCCTTGTGTAACTGTGATGCTTTTGTTACCACCTCGGCATCCTCCCAACACAAACAGCACCCACACACGGCTATTTATTAAAGACTCTGACCACTGACGTACCTCTGTGTTCAGAGGAAACACCTAAGGAGTAAAAATGTTGATGTTTCACACATATGAAATAACACAGGACAGGTCAGCACCTCGAAATGACTGTTTTTTAGGTGTCACCATGGAAACGGGCCAAGATAAATCTCCACATTACAAACACCAAGGGTTTTGGAGTGACTCCTGGTAAAATGCAGAACTAAAAGGAAAGGGGAAATTCTAATAAGCACGTATGTGAAGACTAATAAAAATTTGATGTTTTCATGTTTATGTGTGGTTGGCAACAAGGAGAGGCTAATTTTTTATTTGCTGTAAGTCAATAGGCCATCATTGAGCTCATCAGGATTGTGCAGATTTACACACAACAAAGATCCCAATTGTGGTGCTCTCCACTTCCAGTTTTTAGCAGAAAGAGCTGGTCATGCATCAGTAATACAGCAGTTCTAGTTCACTGGGAGCTGCAAACATGTTCTGGAGGACAGGGAAGAAGAAAAGCAGAAAAAATGGAAAGATGAAGTGGTGGAGAGGGGAAATATGACTGAATGACTGACATGAGTGTCTGAGGGCTTCTCCCATGTGCACAATGTCCTTGGAGCTCTCCTAAGACAGCTCAGTCTGGCAGGTCTAGTTGTACACATCCACTCAATGAAAACATTACTCACAAAAATGTCACTTTCTTGAACACTGAATGCTTTGAAATCAGACAGTAAAAGGCATTAACATATCCATACATATTCACAAGTAATTTAATTATGAGGTCAAATACTACCGACTATATCTGTCAACTTCCATGTACATATTTTGATTAATCAACTAGTTCCTATTTTTATTTTTAACATTATTGTTCAATGCTCATCAGAGGTCCATTGTCTTAGGCTCAACAGAGTTATTATTAAAGCAGAAGCTTTAGGCACTGAAGACTTTGTTCATAAGGGCTTCAATGCTATATATGGGTTTAATGAATTCCCCACCCCATGCCCAAGGCTGTAGCACATCCTTGCAGCCTCTGGGCTGACTTTGACAAGAAGAAAAGCCAGGGAGGGATGGGGACAACAAGGAGCAAGTGGCAATAGTTAGAGGGAAACCACATGGAGGAAGGAGGGAGCAAGTTTCCATTAGTCTTACCTAAAGGCTCCATCTCTGTGGTCTTATTCAAATATACAGAAAGCAGAGTGAATTTGGGAAAAAAAAAGTAGTTTCTTTTTCTCTGGTCTTCAAACGACATTCTTTTTCTCCTGCATCTTGCATAAGGCCAGCAACCCCCCTGAAGCTGGTCTGCATTCCACATTGTACACACTGGTTAATCCAAAGGCACGGGATTGTGTGTCCCCAGGTCTGGTATGAATTACTGCAGAACAACATTCCTCATTTATGAGCGCAGTCAAAACATTAAGGAGATTTAAATTTTCTTTTTAGCATGCACTCAGCTTCAGTAGACCCCTTCATAAACTTGTTTTGGAATGATTTTTCAATTTTTGCCAACAGAACAAAGTTATCTAGAATATGTCTGTATTAAGATTGAACCTCAATAGATTTTTAGATAAGACAGATTAATGACTTGTATTTATACGGCAGCTCAAAGTGTTTCACAAATATTGATGAATGAAAGCCTCTTGACAGACTTCCAAGCAGGACAATGTTAACATCCCCTATTTACAGATGGAACTGTAAACCCTGTCAGGAGATATTCAGAGATTAAATTATTTGCTTAGGGTCAGAAAGTCACCAACAGCACTCTGGAGTCACATGCTGCTCCCTCGCCAAAACACACTGGTCACATCAGGAGCAATCAGCCAAAGGCACAAACATCCAGAAACCCGACTCCACTCCATGGCAGAACCAGGGTGTTTATAGGCTACAAAAATGTAAGTTCTGCTCTTTTTCCCCCCTCATTACATCCTATCTCATCTGCAAACAAGAATAAAAAGTTAACAATCAACAAACTAACTAAATAAATAAATTCCTAACTTTGGCCTGCTGAATGGCAGTTGGGTTTATTTACAACCTCTTTGCTGGCATCAGCAGCAGCCCATGATCTGCCCTTTCATAGGATAAATGGATGTAAACTGGAAAAGTCTATAGCTCATAACAGATAATGGCTTGTACCTTTAGTGTCTTAAAGCTCGGCACCTTTATGTCATAAGTGATTCCTTGTCTAGCAATAATGGTGTGTAGCATGCTCTCAGGGAGAAAAAGGAGGAGAAGATGAAGGAGATAAACCACAGTGCCATTTGACTAAAAATGCAAAAGTATTCAGTGGATGAGTTGCAGTGTCCAGTGGGTTTGAGCCATTCTGGGATCTCCCTCAGTAGCTGGCACACAAACAAAACCGTATCACTGGGCTGGACATGGGGCATTTCCAGCACACAGGTGGTTTCTGACCATCTCTGTTACTTTGCAATGGCTTTGGTTACCTGTGCACATCCTGAGGTGCTCTGACCACTCTCCCCGGCTCTGCGCCTCAAATAAACAAAGGATATTAAACCAGAGAGAAATTAACTCAAAACACAGCAAAACCTGCACATGAACCTTACACGACACACCTAAGCATAAACTTAAAAGTGACTGCTGTGAATCTTACCCTGGTATAAGCGAAACCACAGGAGGAAACCAAACATCTGGGCCCCATGCAGTGTGAATCTTTGTGCATGTGTTATTCCAGGCAATCCTTACAATTAGAGATCTGACAGGAAACTCAGGGCAGTGCACGCACTTTTGCGTCACAGTAGTGGAACAGACTGAGGAAAAAAAAACACCCCAAAAGGTTCTTCCAGACAAAACGTGGCAGAGACCCTGGGATATGCATTGCCTTGATGTTTCCTGCAGATTGCAGACCTCAAACCAAAGCTACCTCAGCCTCCACCGAGCTGGGGCAGCAAAGGTTCCAATACTCTCCTCTGCTCTGTCTGGAGACAATTACTCTCTCTAACTTTTGTGTTGCCAGGGGAAAGCCTTGGGACCTTCCCATTGCAGCTATTGGGCCTCTATTAGAACCATAAAATAGTTCATATTGGAAAGGCACTTAAAACCATCAAGTTCCAATCTCCTTCCACTAAACCAGGTTGCTCCAAGCCCATCCAACCTGGCCTTGAACACTTCCAGGGATGGGGCAGAGTTTTGTGAAGGATCCTCAGTGACAGAATACCTTCTTCTGTCACACCAGCACTTTGTGCTCAACAAATGGGCATGATCATAGACATGGTTGCACTTTTGGACTGAAGTTGCAGGTTTAAAATACTGCATGCCTTTCATTATACATGGCATTTTCTTTTATTCTTTTTTAACTTAGTAAATGCCACGGTGCACACTCAGTTTTGATTTTAATAGCTAAAGATATACACGCAAAAAGCATCCTAATTACTGCTTTCCTAGCAGACGCAGCCATTTCCTTGGGTTTTTATTGCCATTAGTTTTCCTCACCGATTTATCCTTAGCTACTCTCTTTGCATCTCCCTCGCCTCCCCTGAGCCCTTTCCTCCTCGCTTCTCAAGACTTGTCAGCACGCCTCCGATCCCCAGGAGAGATTGAAGGCCTTGTAAAACCCACTGCGCAAACAAGCATTCCTGTTCATTTATCACATTTAGCATGCGCACTTCCACACTCATCAAAACCAAGCCTGAGCTCGCTAAGTCATTTCCCTCTCCCAATTACAAATTAGTCCATTAGGCTGTCTGCAGTAGGCCCTCTGTTGCATCTTGGTAATGGCTTCTGAGATTTCCATCATAATCGTAATGGCTCCCTGTGCAGCCATGAGGGCAGATGGAGGCCGCTCGTGGGTAATGAGGTATCACACTACCAAAGGGCACAGCTCTGGGCTCATTATTTAGTCTTGGCTGTTTTGTGAAAACAACAACAAAGGTAAAATGCTGAAGGGAACACTTTAGCATATTAAATTAACACTTCTTGAAATTTCTCTCTGTAAACACGCCATATTTTTTCTTTATGAAACATCCCATGTGTCTGAGTGTGCGACGTGAGGGAAGAAGGAGGAGGGAGAAGGGACCAGAGCTGGTGTGTGCTGCCATCACCCCCACAGGCAGAGCCTCTCCTGAGCTGGGGGAGCGCCAGGAGAGCCCGAGGAGCTCGGCTTGGCCCATCCCCATGGTCCATGCTGGGCATTCCCATGGGACCTGCTGAGCACCGACTGCCCCAGCTCCTCTGAGCTGCCTCCCAAAGCACCGCGGCGGAGGGACGGATCCGGGGAGGGGACCTGACTGGGAGCCTGGAGCCAGCTGCTCCTGCTGGACTCACGCTGTGGCTGTCCCTGTCACAGGGCTGGACAACACCAGGCACCAAAGCTGTGAGCATCCCTGGTGGAGCAGCACCCTAGGAAAAGCAGAGAGGGAAGCCCAGCACGGAGGCGTCGCTCACACCCTGCACTGAGGGACGCAGGGTCTGGCAGGAGCTCAGCTCAAGGACAGAAGTAATGTTTAAGACAAGCAGGTTAAAATCAATATCAATTAGACACTCTTTGAACATTGCTGCTCTCTTTAGATTTTGTCTGTTGGATGTGAATGTGAACTGTTGCTAATTTGACTTTGCTCCCAGCTGCACAATAGTGTTCAAAATACCAAATCCTACTGCAGGGTTGAAGTTAGGGACAGCTAAGGCCAAGGCTTTCCCTTCTCACTGGAGCTGGCCTTAATTTGTTTCCCTTGTGATTTTTGCTTACCCATCAGAGATCAAGAGACTATAAATATGCAAGTGGTAAGGCCAGAGGTAGAGTTTAAAGTGGGTGGGAGAGGAGGTGAGGAACAGACAGGAAGTTTCTGTCCCTATCCCTTACACAACTTCAATGCCATTACAAGAGTAAGAATGGAAAATACCATAAATGTGGACTGGCACTATGTGGAATTTGCCTAAATGTCAGCCAAGCATATCCAGGGCAGGGGCAGGTCAGTCCATGCAGGGAGGGAATTTTGCACACCTTGTGTCTCTTGCAGGATCAATTCCCACCTGTGACCAGAGGGCTGGAGGTGCAGCTCCCATTGGGGGAGGCAGGAGCTGCCAAAACATTTCAAGATTCTTTCCTCAAGTCACTGAGCAGCACCTCCTGTGCCCCTTTCTGAAGTCCTGGTGGCACCAGGCATGCTGTCCATGCCAAAACACATTTTTAGATGTAAGATAGTGAATGAATATTGAAAAACAAATTTCACATGTGAAATATTGTTTGGATAGGAAAAAGAAAGCAAGGCAGGTCAGGGATTCTGAGAGATAAGAGGAGTGCAAATCCAAAGTTAGCAGGCGAATTGCCATCCAACTCTGCTTTGGTGAGCAGTAAAACACAAATTTATGAGCTGGGTTTTGTTAAAGTCGGATATGGATTTTTGAAAATGAAAAGGATGGATGGGAGGACGGCAGTGAGACATTTAATCAATGTCATAAAAATGTAACATTCATTGGTCTCCTAAAATGAAATTAATAATCTGTGTAGAAGTATCATTAGGAGATAAGTGACATTTTTAGGCTTTGATTTGTAACTTGTAACAAATCTTACTTCCACATATTTCAAACATCCTTAGTGATATCCATCTTTATTAAAACATACCAAAACCTTTTCACCTCAGCTAGAGTGGCCCATCAAGCATTTTTTCCCCAGCATAATATCCTTAAGTAAAAAGACACATTATCAGGCACAGACTTTGCAGTAATGAAGGCAGGAAGAGACATGCTCCGTACCATATTCAAATTAAATCAGGGATTTCAATACTCCCTGATTATCAGGGAGTCTTGTCTTTCACTAATAAATTTCTCCTTCATCCCAGGCAGAGGCTTTCTAAGCTCTCTCTGAACTGATCAGACATTTCATTGTGTGCAGGAGGGCGAGGATAAGGTGTGTGCATGGGGGAGCAGGAGTGTGGGGTGGGGGGATACAAAATTAGGCAAGTCTGCTCCATAAATGATTGGAGCTATCTCATGAAAAGGCAGCCTTACAGGAACACAAATCTGATTCACATGGCTGCTGAATTTAGAAGGATTTGGGGGAAGGAGTAGCTAATATACAGAGGTTTATTCTCTGTACATTTAACATCAAGGCATTTTGCATCCAAGTACTTTCATACATTTTAATGGAGCTACGTTTGATTTGCTCCAGGTAAGTGAGGTGAGAAGCTGGCGTCCAGGGCATGGAGTATTAGTTCAGATCATCTCTCAGACAGAGGGGAAGGTGACACCCTTCCTTTGCCTTCCTCCCTTCCCACACCTTTTTAAAAGGGTACCAAGAAAGTTTTGTTGTTGTTGTTTTGTTTGTTTGGTTTTTGCCTTTTTTTTTTTTCTAATAAGCAACATAATCACAATCGAGTTGTACAACCAGCAGAGTTTGCTCCTTTTCTTCATGAACTCCTGTCAAGCATGTTCTAATTAAGCTGTTTCTGTTTCCATTGTGGACCAAGAGGAGGATGACAGCAGGGAAAAGTTGGTGAGAGTTATCACTGCACACGTTCAGAAGTTACAGAGATAAAGGACAAGCCCCTTGTTGTGGCTGTGACAACAACAACAGAGAGAGTCCCTGCTGGGGGCCACGAGCTGGAGCCTGGCACATCGTCCTTGCCTCAAAGAGAATACAGGATGAACAGGAAAGGGAGATAAAGGAAGGATCACAATCCTGTCTGCACAGGGAAACTGTGGCGTGGAGAGATGTGATTCTTTGCCCAGTATCACAAAGCTGCTCTACATCAAAATCAAGTGGTGCACCTAACTCTCTAAAGTCCCAGTTAAGTGCCTTAATCAAAAACTGCTTCAGGGCCTAGAGAGAATTGTCCTGTATATTAATTATCCTTTACATTTCAAGAGTCGCTAGGAAAGTGTTCTTGTTTTCACTCCTAGGCCAACTTCCAAAGGGTCCCACTTAATAAAACATTTAAAACTTCACTAGGGATTTCTGGCCAATTTTGTTACCACCTTTGATTCTATTTGTGTTCTCCCATAATTGCTCTAGCTCGTGAGAAAAGGACATATTTCTTTTATTTATACAGTGGAGTCTGTATGGATTTAGTCTCAGGGAATTTGGTGACACTATTACACTGTACTCATGTCCTGCTCTCACCAGCCCCATCAGGACTCAAACTGCCAATTTAAAATGTCTGATCACAAATGTGATCTGATAACAAACAGGAACTATCTGACCATTTCCAAATATAAAGATGATATTATTACACATCTCCAAGGACTGTGAGCTCCCCAGTTTTACTAAGAATGGCCCAGGCTGCAGATCTACAGATCTGTGCAGAGCAGGGAGCTGGATGCAGTGACCTCCTTCCAACTCTGGAAATTCTCTGACTCTATGATTAGGAATTACTTTGCTCACAGGAGAAAACCATACATAGTAGCACACACGTACATGTCTGTAACAATCATTTTCACACCTTCCCCAGCTGGAAAGCCTTAGACTGTCCCTTGCCTTCACAACTTCTGCGTGGGCTGACCTGGCCATGACAAGAATGTCACAGGTAACAGAGTGCAACCACCAACTGCAGGATGCCACAAACAGCAGGCAGCTGCCCTGGCTCCTTCCTCACCTCTGAAGTTCCCCCTATTGACAGGTATTGAAATACAATGCCTAGGTAATTCCCACTATATCCCTTTATTGTAATTTTTGCCTACCTTGCTTTTCACTGAAATTATTTACTGAAAGAAAAACACAAAGGCCCCTCCCTTTGCGAAGGTTAGGTCTTTGCTCAAGCCCACAGATTTTAACCTCATAAATATTCCCAGCTATAAGATCTTATTAAGAAGGTATGTCTCCCAAGAGCATAAAACCATCAAGCTGTAAATTTTATTTAATTTCCCATGAGATTTCCTAGACTCATACATATAATTAGAGTGCAGTATAGAGCACTTTTTGTGTTTTGTCAATAAATCACTAGGGAACAATCAACGTTTAAGAGGACAAGCTTTAATGATTTTTCAGACCCCTAAGCAATCATGCCTGCTACAGTGGCAAGCTGGTCTTTAACTTTCTCTAACTAGGATTGTGGACTGTAATGTTAGAGAAGGTCCCAAACACTTAATCCTATTAGACTCCGCAGCCCAGACAATCATAGCTTATACCCCGGGGACATATTGATTTTGATTTGGTTGACAGATAAGACCAGCCAAGCTACTGTAGGCTATGCTTTATTAAGTATTTACAAATTAAATATCTTAAGGTCTGTAACAAGCACAACTCTGCCGCACAGGCAGCTGCAGGTTGGCAATTACCTGTGCAGCTGGACAGAGGAGGAGTCTCCATCAATCACCCAGAGCACATCTGGCAGCTCCAGAGGCTCCTGGCCCAGCAGGACACACGGAGCTCTGATCTCCATTGCAGCACAGCCTCTGGGGAACCCACATCTTCCTGCCACACTTTGGCTCGTGGCAAAATATCTCAGCAATGCCTCCGTCAGGAGGAACCCATCGGGGAGTGTGTTGAGCCACGACACAAGCTCTGTCAGATTTTTTAAAAGACCCCGCTCACCTCATTGTTTTGTCCTCTCTGTGCTCTATCCTAACTCACAAAATGAGCATCATTTCCATGCTGCTGCCACAGCCTGGATTTCTTCTGTCTCACTCAGCCTGCCTGGCTGCTCTGGGAAGCTCCCCCTGCTTGGACAGAGACAAGCCATTCTTTCCCATGCACAACGTCTCTGACTTTTAGAAAGACAATCCCATTCTGTCTTACAAAAAAATAAAAAATTGGACATGATTTAGAGAAAAAAAAGCATACAATCAAATTCTTTCTTGCATGCAAACCATAAAATAACTTTTACACCTGGGAGAACTGAATGAGTATATTTTTGATTTGGCATTATGTTGCCCTTGACTTTGCACTCGTGTCAATGACAGAAGGAGAAAAATAACTGCAGAGAATTGGATACAAAGAATTCATAAATTTCCTGAAAGGAAATATCTGAAAAAGAGAAATTGCCTTGCCCAACTCCACAGTGCCTGGCAGTACACAGAACTCTTTGGGTCAACAGCCCAGGACGGCGTTTGTGTCCCCTGAATTACCCTTGTGATCTCAAGTGGAAAGCAGCTTATAGGCACTGAATGCACATTAAACACTTGAGCTTTCCATCGTATAATTTGATAATCACACCAACTACACTATCAGGCAAGAGTCTCCCAAGTACTTTAAATATGTTAATGAAGCAAGATTTTATCTATAGTCTTATACAGCTTGCACAAATCTATAAATAGGCTTATCTCAGGGTTATTGCTGTTATAAATTAATTATGGAAATGTCAACCAAATCAGGTACATGCCAAAGGAGTAATGGGGAGAGCAGTGATTTGCAACAGAAGATTCAGATACCGGGTGACCTGCATGAAGGGTTCACAGCCCCTGGCAGCAGTCCATGGGCTTCAGGGGAATTTAACCTTGAAGAATACACTTAAAATTGGTTTTCATATGAGTAATTGACAGTGGCTGGAGAAGTGGACTGAATTAGGGAAGAGTTATTGCACTGTTTGCTGGTAGCATCTCATTCCTTAAGCCACAATTGTTTCTTTTTAGGCACTGGGAGCTGCTGGATAAAGAGGTTGGGGTTTTCTGGGGGAGCAAGGGTGAGGGAATGGAGATCTGGAGCCTTGGTGTAAATTCCTCCCTTTACTGCACTATGCCAAAGCCATAGGACATCTAAGAATGGTATACAGTTATTTAAAAGGAATATCCCAAGCAAATAAAAATCACTTTTTCCCACGTAGACTTGAATATCTGTTTTTTTAAGGACAACACCAAAAGTCTGTCACTCCTGAATATTTGAAAGAAATTTCAAATGTGCATCTAACCCAGATATCACTCTAAGAGAAAGAGGAAAGATCTGTCAGAGGACAACAACTACTTAGGTCCTAAATATTCCTTCTCCTATTTATTCTTTATACAGTGATATGACCTGTGGACCCCAGCTCTGGATAAGCACCCTCACTACATCCACTGCCTCTCAACCTGAACAAAAGATCACCATACCCCACACATATAGAATTCAAAAAGGAAACATTCTTTATTTTCAATAATTAATGCATATTATCCTTTTATTTAATCAGAATAATAGCTTTAAAATATATTTTTTTAATTTCAGCTTTTCTTATCATTCTTATAATAGGTTGATACCATTCTTGAGGCACTGATAAAGAAAAAAAATAGGACACTATGACTGAAACACCACCATATAATGTGCCAGCAGTGCTGAAGTTGGAGCACGTTAAAAGTCTGTGTATATTGTCTCTATTCAAAACGCTCAATGCAAGGAGTTGTTGATCATACACAGCTTAAAAAAAAAATAGGAAAAAAGAAAACTCTGTTTTGACAGTAATTAGTATTGTCAGTGTTTGAGTGTTCAGACCTATTCTGCTACAGCCAATCTGAGGTTCCTACAGAAATCATTCCAATGAGCTTGCAAAACCCAGAACATCCTTCACTAGGAACTCGGATGTTATTCTGGGTAGCAGAATTCTGTCTCCCAGCTAGAATTCACTTCTGTGGCGCTGAAATATAGATAAATTGGTGAAAGAGTCTGCTTGTAGAAAATCAGCTAATCTCAGGGTACTTGCACACTTTATTCTTCTGGCTGCATCAATATAAATGGATTAAAATACTTTCAATTGCTTGCTAGGACTTGCTGCTCCAGCTGGTCAAATACAGCTCTGACTGTAAAGGTCTGGGGGTCAATATTACAGATCTCTGTCCCTACATGTGAGCCTGGTTGGTTTGTGAGTTTGTGTCTCACACCTGCAGCTCACCTCAGACACTGGGACCAACTAGAATCTCCAGATGCTCCACAGAAATGATCAAACTGTTGAAGGAAAACACTGCCAAGCAGGCAGAGTCCCCCACAGTTTTAGTATTTAGTGAGAAAGTGTCTGGGAGGAGAGGACTGAGATTGTACAACACCCACAGACCCACAGTTCAAAGTGGGAAGGCAAAATGCCCAAAGACCTGATTATCTCAAAGCAAAATGTTCTGGATTTTCTTCTTCTTATCTCTAATGAAGACACAGATGCTAAAACATGAAAGAAGGGTGAATGAGGTAAGGACTGTTCCACAGGCCAGGAGGCAGAAAGGATAAGGACACCAACAAGCCATTTATGGCCTGTTTCCATTTGGGTGGGTTTCTCCTGAGTACCACAGGAGCAGCATAGCCCCTGTACTCTGTTTAAACACAGATTCAGCTGGGAAATCCGGTGGAAACAGCATTTATGTTGTGCTTAGATTCCCTTTGGGCTCTCAGCACTGACAGAGCTTTGATCATACCCCACTCCTGCCCTTGGAAGGAAAAAAGCTCCATACTTTGGTTTGAATCCTGCAATTGGGGCAGCTCCACAAGAGCAGAGACCATGTGAAATTCTTCACTGCAGCATCTGCTACCGCTCCTTTCCATTAAAATTAAAAGCTCTATTACAGACATTAAAATCAGATCTCCTAACTGCTTAATAGGTAGGTAATGGACTCCAATTCTCAGTGAAAAAGTCACAGCGTGAGGCAATTTTCTACAGATGAAGCTTAGTTTTAAGGATCTTGATAATATGCTTAATATTTCCTGAGAAGTAACTTAGAGATTTATAAATATACCTACTCATTTCACTGCCATGGAGTGTTGCACATCATCACCCCAATCAAAACCAAACAAAACCTGCAAAAAAGCTTGTGTGGTTCCTCCAGTGACAGGGTGGGATGCATTAAATAAAACAAATGACCTCTGGTGACCTTGTCCTGACTGGTGTTTTACACAGCAAATGGTCAACCTTCCACTTCACCTCTACACATTTCTTTTTTTCCATGGAGCCCACAAATCTTTAAATAAATCTCCAAATATCTGTGTGCTTCACAAGAGCATCGTAAGTGGCTCTCCAGTGCAGCTCCAATTCGTGGCAGTGCCCCAGGATTTGGGGATGGCAGCATGGGAGGCACCATCAGACTGTGCTGTGATCACTTTCCATCACCTCCTGCTATAAATTTGTGCTGCAGGTTCCACTTTGAGCTGTCCTGGCAGCTGTGGAGCTGTGCTCTTGTGGAAAGCATTTGGAGACTAATGGGTGATGCAGGACCCAGTGAGTCTGGAAATATTGGTCAAAATATCACCTCATACTCATGATCTCCCCATTTACAGCTCCTAAAATTTTAACTAGGCTGGAGTGAGCAGCCAGACCCGTGAGACAGTGCGTGGAGACTGATGGTGCTCCATTCTCAGTGCCCTGGCCACAGCTACTGCTCACAAACAGCCCAGGGAGTGAGTGAGTGTGCAGCTCTGGGGACAAGCCATTAGGGCTCATCCAAAACAGGCTAACGAGGACTCTGCTTACATCCTGGAATTCATCAAACTTTTGGAAGTGTTGTACTGGCCTTATAAAAGTGGAATGCGTGTAGAATGTTCTAAAGATGTCTAAATGTTCAGAATTTCACATGAGGCTGAGGAAAAAGAGTCTTCCCCCCTCTGTTCTGGCATCAAACACTACTCATGGATAATGGGAAGCAGAGGAGCACAGTCCATCAAAACAAGGGATCAGCCTGAGGTTAGGAAGAATAAACTTAATTACAACAAATCCCATGGACAGCACAACCTTATACCCAGCAGAGTGGAGCTTCATTCATCATATCCAGGTACTTCCAGGGCCTGATCCAAACCCACTGAAAAGAAACATTTCACTGGGCTTTGGATCATATTTGGAGCATGTACAAGTAGGATTATGCTGTCTGGGGACATGATGACTAATTAATATTGCCACTGAAAAAGCACCTTCTTCAAACTGGGGCTTGAACAGTGGTCAAAGACTTCTGAAAAGTAAAGGAGTTCTCCATATCTTAAGGTAAGGGAGGATCACATGGAAGTTTATCCAAACTAGGAAAGGATTAAATCTCTTTTATTCTTCTCAGAAAATTACAGGTGAAATGTATTTCCCTTATGTTTCTAGATAAGAAGAAAAATGCAATGAATAAACATAAAATGTGGGAGGAGGGGAGAACCCATGCTATTGCACCACAGTAAATGAGGTGACTTAAACCTGGTGTTTTCCATTAAAAACACACTTCTACCATCTCTGAAAAACCACAGTTCACTGCCATTTAGATCTTACCAGCAGTTCTAAAGGAATGTGGGATTTTCTGCCTTGAAATGAAATAAGGACTGTCCTGAGCCAGAAAAAGAGTCCAACAATGAAGAGGCAGAGTTCAGGCAGTCTGCCTTCCAGCCTGTTCCTGAGGATGCACAGTCTCTAGGCACATGGAGAATGGCAGAAGGTCCATCTGACACTCAACAGGTTCATAAAGCCATTTATTCCCTTTATTCCCCCAAAGCCACAGCCAGTGCTGTGCAGCAACTGGCCAACCATGTTCTAATTAAGCAATGGTAGTTTCAGCACGGGCTGTTTCCTGGGGATTAATGACCAGCAGAGAGGCAGCTGATGATCTGAGGCCCATTAGAGCCAGTCAGTCATTAATCCCCAGCTAGAGCCTGCATCCAAGTCATTACAGATATTATTAGAGCTGGGGACAGGCTGCTTGTGTGGATGCATGTTATGGGCTTGAGCATCTGATGTTGTTACAAGCGGTTATAAGCTGGAGCAAAGGAGGAAGCAACAATTCTGATGATGAAGGTTTAAGCCTCAGAACACCAAACTTCCTACCCAAGTTCAGATAAGGTCCCTCATCTCTCTGCAACTAAACTACATTAACTTGAAAGGGGAAAAAAGGATTACCTATTTACAAGAGATAAAAACAACTAATCAGAAATGTAAGCTTCCACTTGTCAGAGCATCACACTGTCTACCAACCTCACACTTTGCTACATGAATGATTAAAAAGACAAAAAAAGAAAATAAAAAGATGAGAAGAAGGAATGAGAAGGAATGGCTAAAGTTATTCACACAGGGTGAGGTGCAGAGCAGTTCCTGAGGGCTGCTACCCTCTGTGCCCCACAAACAGAGCAGCTGAGGCTGTTCTCTCACAATGCTGGTGAGGCAGAGTCAGCCTGGAAAGCACCTGGAAGAGCACCCAGGGATGCTCCAGGAAGCAGTGCCTACAACCCACTGCTTGGCAGGACCCCTTTGATGGAGCACACGTGGGATATCCCGGCTTCATGCTCCCTTTGCTGCTGAAGATCTCCTCTGTGGAATGAGGAGGCAACCAGTGCCAGGTGGTTTATGCTACTACAGGTTTTGAGGCCCCTTCCACAAGAACATCAAGGGCAGTGGCAGGTTCCAGCTAATCTGTCTGGCTGTATAAAGTTGTTATTATTGGTTCTACTGCTGCTGATGTCTGACAGACACATCCCCTCCGTGCTCTGAACCACATCCTTGTCTTGCTGCTGCCTATTAATATCCTCTGCAAATGTGACATTGGAGGAGGCTGTCACTCCTGTGTCACTCACTTGCCTTTCCCTGTCACTGGAGAATATATTCTTTTCTGTTAAAATCCTAACAATAATCCAGGTTACACATTCTCCAGGCAATCCTGGCAGCTGAGTGGACCAGACAGACAGAGCTGGAAGAGAAGGAAGAACGAGCAACCATTTCATGTCTTCGAGCATGTGTAATAAAAATATCTATTAACTCCAGCACATAGGTCAGATTTCCTTTAATTACAATATTGGAAAGAGGAACACCTGAAAGAGCAGCGTCACACACGAGATCAGGCTCCCCTGCACAAGAAGTGTGAGCTACTGTTGATTAATGAATTACTGCAGATGGAGGGACTGTTCTGATCCATTTGGCTAAATCAGTGCAGGAGCAGGTAATGAGTTACACAGGTATAAATGGCCCCCAGCACTCTGGTGTGCAGACAGGTTCACCTCACAAAAGAATACTCACAGCAGTTAAAAAAAAAAAATCCAATTAGTGTCTAAAAATCCCAAGACATGATACTACTTGGGGAAAGAAAAAAAAAAGAGGGGGGAAAATTCCCCTCTAAGGCTTGATACCTTGACAACCAACAGATAATATTTTGCTTTTATTGTCTACAAAGTAATGAGAAAGTGAGAAGAGCGGTGAGTGTGGGTGTCTGAGTGAGCTGCTTTGGCACAGGAGTGAGGCACTGCAGGGTGCAGCAGGACTGACACCTCCTCATTTAAAGTGTCCCAGTGCTGGCTCGCTGCAGTGGCAGCACAGATGCCAACCAGTGCCAGCTCCCCCTGGGCAAGGTCAGTCCCCCGTGAGCTGCTTCCCCTGCCCAGCCCCACACCTGGTGCTCAGGGCAGGGAAAAATCCCACACACGGCTCCTACCACAGTGGAGCAGCTGCAGAGCTCCCATGGGAATTCCCTCCTGGACCCTCTGAAGAACAGTTTATTCCCAGTTCATTATTAATCTTCCATCTGTCATCTCCAGAAGAGCTGGGGTGAGCTGTGCTGCCTGCAGAACCATAATCTGCTTCTCCAATTGCTCGTGGCAGGTGATGGGGCTGTGCCACTGTGGTCCTTTTGGATTCACTTGGCAAGCTGTACCTGCAGGGTGACTTGGTGTGTGTGGGCACCTCTAGCACTTTGAGTCAGGCCCAGCAGGGCTCATAATAGAACACCCCTTCCAATCAATATCAAATATAGTTTTGTTAAAGTATCTTTGGCCTTTTCACCACAGGTACAAACCAGAGCCTGCCTCCTCTCTGCTGCTCCCTGTGCCACACATGGAACAGGAACCCAGCTCTGCTTGGATCTCTGCCCCTCAGGCTGCACTTACTCCATCACCTTTTGTGTGACCCAAATAATCTGTTCTTCAGAGCCCTACAAGAGCTGCTGCTACACGCTCAGTACAGACCAAAGGGGAGGGATTCCTATTTTATTCCCTTTGAGTCTCACAGAGATCGAAGCGTTCAAGAAGAAGAGACCAAAAGAGAGACAGAAAGGAGAAAAGAGGAATTTTAAATCTCCACCTTAGGAGATATGGAAGTTGGCTTTTCTGTACATACCTCAAGAATAATTCACCTAAACTTCCTTCAGTTCATCAGCTGAACTGAGGAGACAGACTCAGACCCCATGAGAGATGCAGCTCCTCCTGAGGGACAGCTCCAGCTCTGCTCTGTGGGACAGGGACAGCAACAGCTGGAGCTGGGCCAGGGCAGGTCAGGCTGGATTTAAGGAAAAGTTCTTCCCCCAGAGGTGCTGGCACTGCCCAGGGAATGGGCACGGCCCCGAGGCTGCCACAGCTCCAGGAGCTCCAGGCTGGGATTGTTGGGGTGTCTGTGCAGGGCCAGGAGCTGGGCTGGATGATCCCTGGGGGTCCCTTCCAGCTCAGGACATTTTAGGGTTCTGTGAACAAAGGCCTATGTCTGGCACAGGTCATTTAATCCCAGTGCATCTCATAGACAAAAGCAAGCTCCAAAGTTTTTGCTTCTGCCTATGTTTAGGATAAATCTGAAGACACTGACCATCCACCTGTAGCACTGTGTGTTTCTGCAAAACAAACAACTTCCATGAGACTTTTGCCCTCATTGTTTTAGCGCACAGGACAGAAGAAATCCTGGGACAGCTTTGTGCTCCCGGGTCCCTTTGATGGAGGAAGCTCCCCTCCATGAGGGTCACCTTCCCCCTGCCAGCACAGGCCCTGCAGCAGAGGCTCGGGGGGCTGCAGGTGCCGTGGGTGCCCCGTGTGTGACAGAGCAGGGACAGGGAGGGATGGCCTGAGCCCAGCAGGGCACGTCCCACAGCCCACAGCCCTCGCTGCCCACTCCCACTGTGGGAAGGGTTTCTGTCCAGAGGAGAACACCCTGGGGAAGGACTGCACATCCAGCAGGGAAACAGCCTCTGGAAGAGAACTGTCATTAGCAGCGAGTGGCCTCACCTCTGCCCTTTGCAGGAGAGAAAGAAATTATCCCCAGGAGCACCTCGGCGCAGCCAGCCCGTGGCACATTCCACCTCATGCGTATCTTGTTTATTCTAAGTGGAGCTACAAATCTGTCGAGTGAGCATTTTGTTTTGATTAAAAATTAATAGCTGCTTTTGACCCAGGTGGATTAATTTCACTTTCAGTGAGTATCAAGTTAATTGACACAAACTACTGTCAGGTGAAAGAACCAATTAACAAACTGTGAGGAGGACTCCTCTCCCCCTCCTTCTTCCTCTCCCCCAAATGTTGTTTTGACTGAAGGGTTTTTTTTCCCCTTTTAATAGAAAAAATTTATCTCGGCAGAATGAGATTAATTACTTAACAAAGAGAGGAACAAAAGGAATGGAGGGTGGGGTGCTCCCTCCCTCTGAGCCCAGATGCACTGGCAGGATGCTGCAGAGCAGGGCTGGAGAGGGGCTCTGCTCCTGCCTCTGGCCTTGCTCTCACCAATTAACTGCCACTGCCAAGATTATCAGTCATCAGGGCTGGGAGTGTGGCTGTGGCTCGCTGCAGTTTGGCAGAAATCTTTGATAAGGTCCCCAGGACACAACAGCAAGGTCATTGGACAGAGAGGGACAGGATCCATTGGAGCACAGAAAAGCACAGAGCAGTGTGAGCTGCACAAACCTCCTGTTGCCAGGTTTTATATTTTAAACATATGATATAAACATTTTATATTTATACAATATATTCCATTCTATTAATATAATAGATATTGTGTATTATATATAATATACAATATTATATATAATATACATTATATAAAATACATAACATATATAATATATTATACATGTACATTATATATATTATATAATCTATTATATTGTATATGATACATAATATATATTAATATAATATATTGTATGTTACATTAATAATATTAATATTTTTATAATATTTTACACTTAAATCAGGTTTTATATTTAAACTGGGAGCTCACTGCAACAATGCACTATGGATAGCAGCCTCAGAAAATCAAAGTAGTTCCTTATTTAGTGTCTGTTAAATGTAAACCAGGCCGTGCTGGTTGAGCTGTGGGGATTGTGTTCCAGAGGCTGGAGCAGGGAATGGCTGGCTGGCAGGCAGGGCTGGCACAGGGGCTGCTGCTTGGCCACACATGACCCATGGCAGAGAATGGGACTGTCTGCAGATTGTCAGCACGGCTCTGAGGAACTCAGGGCTACATTTTCTACAAGCAAAGTGACTTGGGCTTCCAAGTATCACTTTAAACTGTCTTGTGCTAGGGAAGGTAAATCCCTGCAGGAAGGAGGAGGCACAAAAAGCATGTTGGGTATGCAGCTCCATTAAAATCAAAACTAACTGTGCTGCCTGATTTGCTTATGCCCTTCTAAAAACCCCACAGGAAACTTATTTATATCTCCAGGTATCCAAATGCCAGCTAAAAACCTTGTCCTTCAGAATTCCTGTGATTTGGACATCTCAACATTGTATGTCTATTAGGAAAATTAAATATAGTCTCCTAGATTCCCTGGGCTTAAAAATCCATTTCAAGCTGCTAATACTGTGGCTAAAGTTTTATTATAGAAGTTGCTTAACTAGGCAAATATTTTCAGTTATGGATATTTTCCCTTTACTTACAGAACTCGTAGCACTTCATTTATCCTCCTGAGACTGTTTGTTCAAATCATTCTTTTACATCCTTAGCCACTATTCTACCCCAGGGACCAGCTACAAGCTTTTGCCATTATTAATTTTTTATTCAAAGAAACAGCTAGAAAACCTGTTAAGGGGGGGAGGAGAGAGGGATAAAAGGAGGAAAAGAGAGAGAGAAAAGGAGAAAACAGATTTTGCCCAGACCACCTCAGCAGTCCTCCTCTTTCACTGGGACCTCATATTCTTTCTTGCACCTCTGAAAGCCTTTCCCAAATGCTGCTCCCCTCACTTTGTACTGATGTGCACTAGTGCAGAAGGGAGAAGCCCAATTTTGGTGTCTGCAAAGGGAAACACTGACTGTGAGCTCCTCAGATACACACATCTTGAATTTATATACAGACACAATGAGAAGGCTAAAAGAAATATCTAAATAAAGGCGTGGAATACCTACAACAGAGACAGAAAGGGTTTGCAATAAGCTAAAATAGGAGCATGCAAAAGTTCCTCTGCCCATAGGGGGCCTGGCTGTCCCCAGCTTTTTTGTAGCACCATCAATTCATTAGCAGAGCTGTGCCAGAAAACCCTGCCACTGCACCACGTGTGTCCACTCATTACCTGTGGGCCTTCAGTGATCATCTGCTGGTGAAGGACTACAAACATATCTGGCTGCTCTGACATACAGAGAACCAAGAGAAAATGAAAGGAGGAAATTGCAATTCAATTCGGTGCATATGGAGAATAAAGAGCCATCGTTTCATATGCACTGGCTTATCCTTCCCTTTGGTTTATGTTAAAAAATATACAGTATTAGCTGCCCTTTCCTCTGGGGAAATGAGCAGCATAGGTAATGGAAACCAATAAAGAACTGTCACGTGTTACTGCAATCTATCTACATTTAGGTGATTCCTGTTCTGTCCCACATCTGACCAAGGGGGAAAAGCAATTGTTCAAACAAAACCAGGTGACAAATCCTCCCTATCATTTCTTCCCTTCACGTCTTCACAATCTGAACTCTGAGCTGAAAAACCACAAAGATACATTAAGCACTTCAACACTCCTGGAAAATGCTTAACATAAGGTAACAAACCCACAAAAGAGCCCACATTTCTGCGAGGACATCAGATGAGATGTGGCTGGCTACTGAGTATTAA
The DNA here is from genome assembly GCF_048771995.1 of Taeniopygia guttata. Lineage (NCBI taxonomy): Eukaryota > Metazoa > Chordata > Aves > Passeriformes > Estrildidae > Taeniopygia > Taeniopygia guttata. The sequence continues at coordinate 9,537,582 of NC_133044.1, read as the reverse complement.
AAGAAACACACAAACCCCCCTGCAGATGAATTTGCCATAGCATAGCCCTTCTTATGGCAGACCACAGTGGTTACATTCCCATCATCTTCTTTTAGACTTTCAAACTACAAGTGATTCATGTTAGAATGTGCAAAAAGAGGTAAGATGCTGGATTTGCGAGGAGCAAGACCAGGAGAGATTTGCTGTGCCAGGGAGAAGTGCAGTTCATGAGATGGATTGCAGGTTTTACTTCCTTGCCCATCACAGCCTCTTCCCTGTTAACTGTCCTGACACTTGAGCAAGGGCACTGAGATAATTTTTTATCCCAGATATAAAAATGGGGCAAGAACAAGCATGCTCAGGTTTTCAATCAGGCCTTAGCCAGGCAGTCTGGCAGTGTGACCTGAACTGTGACTGTCCAAGGGACACAAATGACACAGCCCTGGCAATTCAAATTTCAGGAGCCCCTCCACAGACTGCAAATTAAAGGATAGGGTCAACTTCATTTAGCACTGACTTCTGTCTTCATTTCATGCTCAGAGGATGCACTCGGGCTAGAGCCTTAGCTGATGCAAATCAAGAAAGCTCAGTAGCAATCAGTGTTGGACTGATTTATAACTCCTGCAAGTCTAGCCCCTTACAAGGTCAATATTAGCAAAAGAAAGAAGGGAATGTGATGGTACTTAGTGTGGATTTTAAAGCGAGACACTCCTCAGTGGGGGAAGGAGCATCTTACATGGGAATCTTTCATTATGCTTTTATGGTGGTGGAAAATCACACACACTAGAATATGAATCTGTAACTAATTAAAGTAACTAATTAAAGAGCTCTTCAAAATGTGCTTTATCTTGAATTCCCTTTTTCCTGCTTCACTGTTTCATTGTTCTTCATGTCCTTAGAAAGTTATCCAAGTCCTGTAGGCAGGAATCAGTTAAATAACCCTATGGTGGTTTATTGCTCAGCATATTGCTGGGGCCTTCTGCCTCTCTGTCTCTTACAAACGTGAATTAGTGTTTCTGCACTTGTGAAAATGTGCTTAGGAGTTTTATTACACAGTGATTCCTGCAAAAAGGTGAAATAAAGCATCTGTCACTGAAACTGGTTCTCAATTGGTACTGAAATTAATTATTTCCACCCCTCTCAATTATTTGCCACTTTTACTGAAATCCAGAAAAGTGCAGTAGCTGGTCATTACCTAAAGAGAAAAAAAGGCTTTAACAACATCTACAGATAAGCATGATTGCCTCCTGCTAGAGGAATCTCTTCCTTACTAGTTTTGATACTTCAGGTAAGTGGAATCACTTGTCTGATTAGCTGTGGCCTGGAATCTTTTTCTGCTGCTGTGTCCTGAGCAAGCAGTCACACGAAAAAGCCCTGAAGTTCTTAAATGAGAATCCCTAGGAAGCCTCACTTGATTGATTTCCTTCACTTGGATGGCAGAGGCAAAACTCTGTGGTGTGACACAGAAATCAGTGATGATCCCCAGTCCTGACCACTGAGCTGATGGCACAGGGAATATTCCTCCTGCAGCACCCACCTGACACAGCCATCCCTGCTCAGGTGCTCCAGAACACAACCTACTGACATGTACATGTGGCAGGAGTTTCTTTGTCTTACAGCACAAGTTCTTGAGATGAGAAGCCAAAGCCCAGCTTACATTATGTGCACTTTTCCTGGGTATGCAGATACAGTTTAGAGTGATGAGGAATTTGAGATTAAAGAAACATGGAAATCACAGAAATTACTACAGCTTGTATTTTGCTTTTATGTTATACGCCAGCTTTTCAAATTAAAAACCAGTCATACAAAAAGCCCCAACCACTGCAACAGTCCTTTGCTATTTTTTGTAGCTATTGGCAGTTGCAAAAGTATGAGATCACACTTTTAAAATTGTTCTCTCTCACCTGGAAGCAGATTGACACCTTTGCCATTGCAGAGATCCTCTTCCTGTTAATAAAAAGGCAATTTCTTTGGGTAACAAAGCCATGGACTTCTGGCAGTAAGCCAGGAAGCTTAAAGAGAAACCTTGAATTCCGCAAACATAATAGACAAGGGACTCAGATTAAGAAAAGATTTCATCTATCAACTAACAAGAGTCTGGGGTCATGAAGTAGGGTATTCTTTATACTTGAGAGACCAAGCTAAAAGTCTTAAAAATGTGCAAGGAAATGCTGGCTGGAATGTTCTCCCTGTGTAACAGGCTGAGGCTTCCAGGAGGCTTATCATTCCTCCTGACAGTCTGACAGGGCTGTGTAATACAGAAGTTTAGCAGTGTGGGCAGGTTAAATTATACTAGGCAGGAGAAATCATTTCAATGTGAATCGAAGCGTTTACTCTTGTCCACTTCCAGCTCCAGTTTGTTATTCTCTGCAGCCCACAGCTTCATGTTTCTAGCAGAAAAGCTTCATTTGGAAGTGCATGTTATACAGGGGGTGCTTTGGTTCTAGGACTTGCTGTTTACTCACAAAACATCCTTAACACACCACTTAAGTGTGACTTGGTTCCTGCTCATCTAGTAATTTTCTATGTATTTGTCTGTGTATTATTCTATGTATTATTTTTAATGTATTTAGCTGGTATGGCAAATATTATGGTAAACAGATTATGTATTGAGCAATATGGTTCTGGGAACTTTTGACTAAACCTTAGTGAATTTATGTAGAGAAAATAATCTTATGAATAAGAATGAACTTCCAGAAAAATGTGCCATTCCCTTGTGAAAAAGGGCAGAGTAAAGAGCATTTTCAACTTCAGTCCTTTATTCCTGCTGGAAAAACACAAAACACTGCTCAGCTCAGCCCCCTCAGCCTATTTCATGGAGTCACAGAGAGCACTGTGATTTCTCTCCCTGTCCCAGCAGTCCAAAAAAATCAGCTTTCCTGCTTTTCCAGAGTGATGCAATCCACCCCACAGCCCAGCCCAAATGACACACAGCATTGTCCCTAAATCTAGAAAGGAAACCAGTCCATATACCAGCAGTGTTTAAAGAAACACCTACAGAAATACTGCAGGACTCGTGTCCCTGGAGCACTGTGGCCATTTTGAGCTGTGAAGCACCAGCTGGAACTAGAGGGTCTTTAAGGTCCCTTCCATCCAAACCATTCTATTTTCCTTATTGTATGTAAAGTAGGGTGACCCCTACACCAAATGGAATTCATTTTTTGTGTCATTAGCACTTCAGAATAAGTGCACACTAATTATTCATAAATTACAATAAAATTTATACTGAATTACATGCAGCATCTGCATTAGTAGCCAATGAGTCCATTCTGATTAATGTTACCACAGGAAGTAGCAGGGAGTGTGTAATGATTTGCTACAGCAGCTCACTGAAAGCTCTTTAGTCAGGTTTCCCATTAACAAAAACAAGCATTAAATTACTTAAAGACAATCATTAATTTAAATAAGTATTTTGTAACCATACATATAAATCAGGCACAGAAAAGAAACATAGAAAGTGCCCCAGTTGTCACATCAGCTAAAACCCCAGGAATGCACAGTGCCAAGTGGTCACCTCTCATTTTCCTGCCCTGGGACCCCCAGAACTCACATTCTGGGTGAAGAATCGCAGATTCAGGCACTCCACTGTGGATTTTAAGGGGTGAACCCTGAAAGGCAGCATTCCTACAGAGCCCCTCCAGCCCAGCAGCCCTGGGAGATGCTCTGGGAGCAAACCTGGCAGGTCCCACAGGGCAGCCTTCTGCCTCAGGGAATGCTGGATGAGAGGAGCAGCATCAGAGCATCCTGCACATCTCTGGTTCCAGGGACCACTGCTGGTCTCCAGAACGTCCTGGAGAACAGCCTGACCCTCACACCTCCTGTCCCCTTGGCACTCAGGGGCAGCCCTGGTTCAAAAGCAAAACACAAATCACCATCAGGAGCCACTGAACTAATAAATAAATAAATAAATAATTTTAAAAACCCCAAAACAAACCAGAAATAAAACAAAGCAAAAATCTGAATGCTGGGCATGGGATCTGGGAGATCTGTATTTCCTGACATGAATGGTGCATTTATTCATGGGGAGGAGGGTGGAACAAGATGATCTTTAATGTCCCTTCCAACCCAAACCATTCCCTATTCAAAGTTTGCATTTACTTGTATTTAATTCCCCTTATTGTCATACAATATCATTATTTTTTATCAAAGATTTAGGAGTAAGGATGGTTTCTCTCTGTCTGCACTGTGCCTAGGTCCAAAGGAGCCCTCAGGATTTCTGAGGGCTGCTGCAAGAAACAGCAGTACAAAATAGCAGAACATTTCTTGGATTTCAGGCTTCTGTTGCCAAATGTCTCCTGTCTGGAACCTTAAATTTACACTGAAATGGAGCCACAGACAGAGACCATGCAAGGAGAAGGTCAGAGCTGCTCTTGTTCTTGGACCAGGAGAGAGAAACAAAAGCTCCTTGGTGATCCTACAGAAGTCTGATGGAGCTGCTCTTCCATTGCATTTCTGAGGACACACAATAACTACCATCTTCCAGCACATTTTTATTTTCCTGGGAGTACAAGATGCTGCGAATTTCTGCCATTTTCAAAACAACTGCCCATCCTGCAGTGCCCCTCACCCAGCAGCCCTCCTGCCCTGCTGTGGCACCATCAGCAAAGTGACCCTGGCAGTGTAACCAAGAGCAGAGGCTGCACTGTACAGGGCTGGAAGGGCTTTTTATATAAATAATAACTTATTTTATATAAATAATAATTTATTTTATATAAATAATAATTTATTTATATAAAGATAAATAAATATAATTTATTTACAAGAAAAAGTAATTTAATTTAGAATATTTTAATTTATAATTTATAATATAATTTCATTTAAATATATTTGCTTATATAAATAATTTTATATAATAAAAAATATGTATATAATATTTATATTCTGCCTCTTCAGCTCTTGGAAGTGGAAGGCTCTCAGCTCCCACCAGCAGGTAAACTGGGAAACAGGATTCAGGAGTCTGAGGTGATGAACACCCCTCACTCTGTGACTGATGGAGGTTGCCTGAACCAGAGACACCACAGAGGAAGAAGGAACAAACTCCCAGGCTGCTGCACTGAGCTCACATCAATGCCTGAGGCAAACCCAGCTCCTGGGAGTTTAAATGCTGGTGCAGGGCCCAGGAAGGGAAACACATGAGCAGGGAGGCTGGATGGCTCCAGTGCTGCCCACCAGAGTGTGCCCTGCCCAGGGGCACCTCAGTGGGGCTGACCCTGGCCTGTGCCACATCCCAAACCTCTGCTCTGAACTGCCTGGCACCTCTCCTCATCTCTCCTCATCATCATTTTGAAAAACCAACCAACCAAACAAAACAAAAATACAAAACCAAAACAAAACAAACAAACAAAAAAAAAAAAAAAACCAAAACCCACTTTAAGTGCATTAGCAGGAATCCCCAGCAGTGTCTTGGCATCACATAAAAATGCCATCAGAAACCAAGTTTTCTAAATGAGGTTACTTGTAAACATTTGGCATGTACAGTCCAAAACTCACCTCTATCCTCCTTCCCAGTCTCTGGCTGATGATTTGTGCTCCACGGGCAGCTCAGAGCCAATAAAGCAGCCATCTATCAGCCCCTGAAACAAACTGTACCACCCATGTGTTGGCAGAAGTTCACAGTCTGAAAATGTTTCATGTCTTACCCGTTCCTAGAACAGCCCCTTTCTCTGAGATTATTATAGACTATCACTCATTCTTCAGTTTGTCTAGGATCTGCTAAATGTTTCTCTATAAATTCATCACTTGCACATTCACAGCCATACATTAGCTGCTCAGTTTTTCCCTGAAAGTAAGGAATTTGATATGATACATAAGTCACCATAAACTCCACAGGATTAAGTGAGTTATTGCATCTTACAGGACAACTGGTTCCTACAAATGATACCCAGGAAAATGACATTATCGCTCAGTGATTTGGTTCAATCTGATTGCTACAGTTAATGTAATAATGTAACTCAATTAGGATGCTTTTGTTATGAATGAACAACCTTGTTTAATATTGTCTGCCTGTCCAGAGTCAGCTGAAATAGGATGTTGAGGCAGCCTGCAAAGCCCAGAAATTCAGTGGTGCATTTTCAGGATAGAGATCAGCATGAATTAGAAAGCCCAGGCAATTTTTTGAGACTCAAAGGTCTTCTTGGTGTTTCCTACTAAAAGAAAATTACAAACCGGGCATCTTTGTAATGCCTGCAAGTGATTCTAGATTTTTCACAGAGGTCACAAAAAGGCTTGCAAGAGTCAGTGCACAGAGGCTGGCCCTCCTTTCCAAAGCAGAGCATGTCAGGTTCACCTTAAGCCAATTTTTCCACACTCCCAGCTCCCCAGCAGCTCCCAGTGTGCAGACCAGTAGCCACATCCATCACAGTGTGCCCACACTGGGAGTCTGGGAGAAGCTGCCAGTTGTCAGATAAACTCGTTTTGAGCTTTTCCTGTTTTTCTGTGTGGTGCCTTCTGAGATCCATGGAGTTCCCCACCAACACCAGCCAGGGTCAGGGTCTGCTCTTCTAAAAGCTCCCACTCCCTGACCTCAGAACACCTCTGCCATCTCAGAGCCACCTCTTCCAGAACCCTTCCAGCAGAGAGCCCAGCGGGTCACTGGAGGGTGACAGAGCAGGCAGAGGCTTTGGGAGAAGGGGTTTCCTTGGCTGGCAATGCCACGAGGCAGGAGGGAGGGAGAAGTTTTGCCAAACCTGCCCTGGATTAACAGGAAGATGAAAGCCCAGAATGATCTTCACTCTGCTGGTACCTGCAGGCCCAATTCTAATTCAAAGCACGTGTTATTCTCTTCATTTCTGCCCTGTTTGGGGAATTTCTGGAATCCAAGAGACACAGTAGCTGTGTTATACCACTTCCAGGTCCACAATACCTCCCTGAGCCACATGGAGAGAAGTATCTAGAGAACCAGCACGCTTCTTGCTGGAATCCTTCTCAATCCATTGGTGCATGCATTTAATTTCCTGTCTCCTTGTTTTCAGCCTGTCCTTGGATATGTTTGTGAGAAACCTGAGATGGTTACATGTGTTGTGGCCTCCAAGACTATTAAAACCATTAAATAACTGCCATAACTTTGTTCTATATGTAGTTTTTTTCTTCTCTTTCTAAAGAAACCTCCAAAGAAATGTCTCACCTTCTCAGCTCTCAATCCCAAGCCTTTTTCTTTTCAAGGAAAAGTGAGAACAGACATTCAGGAATGGGGAGCATGCCTCATACATGATTATAAAACCTGATTTGTAATGAGAAACAGATGTTATCCAAGAGCATAAAGTGTATATGAATATTCTGCTCGAATAACATATAGTTCTTAAAGAACACTTTGTAGAACCTAGATATGTTTGGCCATGGCCAAACTCCAAGATCCACAGACTGAATTTCTGTCTGTCTCCACACACACAGATCATCTGTGCCCACTCATCAATACCAGTAACACACCAAAGCCCAGATCTCACCAACAGCAGCTCCATGGGGGTGTGGTGACCACAAGAATTGCACCTTTCAGGACACAGATTTCCTGCCAGGACATCTCATCTGACTTTTGTGTGGATTGTGTACAGACACTTGTGCAAAATAACAGACAAAACTTCTCAATCTACTAAGAGATCAGTTCAAGCATTCTAAATTAAGTTTTAAATTCGCATCTTTCAGGACAGAGAGATCATGTGGGCACATGCACTGTGTGCAGACACAGACACACATCTTCCCTGAGCTGAAATCACAACTTGCTACGTGCAGGATCAGAAAGCCACTCTGTGATTTCTCTCACTCTGCACCAGTGGCACCTGAAAGTGAAATCTTGCCTGGCATTCCCACGTACACCCTTCATGGAACCACTTTGATAAAAGTTTTGCTACACATAAAAAAGGAGATGTAACACTATAAAGTGAACAAGCAAAACTATCTATCATTTGGAATGTCTTTCTCACTGTGATCTAAGCTGCTGGGAAGGCTTTAGGAATTTGCATGTTATCCTTAGAGATGTCTGAAAGTGTCTCTTCTGTTTCTCGTACAGCACTGAGCACATCACCAGCTTTAATCTTTAATCCCTTCTTCTTTCCTCTCCTACCAAGAATCAAATCCTACAATCCAGGCACAGGTAAAACTCTTGGGTATATAATAAAGTTTGGCTCCGAGTGTTGCAATCAGGATGGGAATATTTATTGCCAGGAATGTGTTACACCAAAAAAACTGCAAGTCAGTATTACATCCTGAAACCCAGCTCTAGATCACAGAAACAGAATGGTTTGGGCTGGAAGTGACCTTAAAGCCCATCCCATTCCACCCCATGTCATGGATGGGGACTCCTTCCAGTATCCTCCAAGCTGGAGGCTGCTCCAAGCCCTGTCCAACCTGGCATTGGACACTTCAGAAAAAGTGGGGTGCACCTGGCAGGGTTGAACAGGGAAAGGTGGGGATTCAGGGCACTCTGAAGTTGGAATGGGATGGTCTTTAAGGTTCCTTCCAACATAAACTGTTCCACAACTCTGTGAGCCCAGACATCTTCTCCCCACAAGCTGCCCACCCCCATCCCTCTTTTCATGTCACAGTGAATACAAATGCAATTAAACACTTCAAAAGAGAAAACAAAAAAGCTAAACAAACAAAACTGGTTTTTTTCCATTCTTCCTCCATCTGCTAATTCTAATTCTGCTAACAGAACAACAGAATGAGGACAGAGGAGACCAACTTGGAGGATTTCAAACACACACAATGCCTGCTTACCTTACAGAAACACACTCTATAACTATGTACCTTTTGCCTGAAATTATTATAGATATTAGTTCTGCTGTAGGGAGGAAAGCTTGTGGGCAGCACAGACGTGTGTTGTAGATATTTATAAAACCACCAGGAGGCTGCAATAAAATTTTCTTGGGGTATATATTATGCTTTTTCAAGAAGCATTTAAAACCACTACTATGTTCAATTTAACCTCTCCCCCAAGCTTCCTCAGCACACATTTCTCTGTATAGCTATACCTCTAATTTGGAATGTCAATATATACAAACAGACACATTGCAAATAATGTACATCTATATAAACAGATATGTTCAAGGAAAGCAATGTCTATGATTTTCAGAGTAGGCAAGTGTATACATGAAAACACATGCTGCAAAATAATACACATGCAGATAAGCTATGGCTGGTATTCTAAAGTCCTGTTCGAGTACAGTAATTGCTTATAGAAAAATGATAAAAAATTAAACTATTGGGCACAGGTGTGTGCTGCTACAGGTGTAAATATGACTCTGCACATATGCACAGAGCAGCAAATAGAGTGCAACATGAGCATACACTCATAACGTCAGCATTTGCTACATTTGCATATTCCATGCTGGGTATGCATCATACTCCATGCTTGTTACACATTTAGCACGTGCCATTCCACAGCCTTGGATGCTTTTTGCTATCAGAATTTTCATACAATGGTTTTATTTTTATCCCCACAAGCCAGCCTGCAAATGACACTTTTTAAGCCCTGATGGCTGAGCGGTGTCCTGAGACACTGATGTGACAGCGCATGGGGGACCCTCGGAGGGGCATCTGTGCCAGCCTGCCCTCCCCTGCTCCAGCTCTGCATTGTTTACTCATGCCAGGAGCTGGGCTCCAGCCCTGGGGAGAGCAAAACCTGTTTGGGCCATTGACATTGAGTATCCTTGGTGCAGCAAGTCAGGACCTCAGAGGTATCCGTCACTGCGGCTGCCTGCAGGCAGGCTGGAGCCAAGGAACTCGCCTGAGCAGCTAGTAAAATTTTAATGCACTCTGTAGTGTGGTCATGTCATACTCAGTTATGGCAAATAATCCCAGATGCCTGCAGAGGTAAAATGGAGCTGTAATGTGCTTGCCTCCTAACCCGAGCTGACAGCAATGATGTACGACTACCATTAGCGGAAAATATCACTTCAACTAACCCATGATCCAGCTCCGCTAAGGGTCACATTATCCATGAGGAACAAATTACAGTCCCAAAGTAAATACAAATTTTCTACACGAAATGGGTACCAAAAAAAAAAAAAAAAAAAAAAATACAAGGGGAGGGGAAGAGGGCAGGAGCACACGTTCCCGAGTGACAGCGGTGACAAAGGACGGGACCAGCCCGGAGCGTCCCCACCTGAGCGCTGCATCCTTTACAGCAAACACGCTCGGCTCGCCTTATTGCCACCCTAACTATGGGGGCCTCTGCGTGGCACATCAAATGAATAAAAAGGAGCCTTATCTTCCCTCCTAATGGGCCTTAAACAGTAAGAAATACTCGCCTCGCTAGCATAGAGAGGCTGGGTGATCTTTCACCCCTGGGGCAACTTTAAGGTGCTGCGTTTTCCAGAGTTCAAAAGACAACACCTGTACAAATACGCAGGGTAAATCGGCCTTGTGGGAAACATCCCAGCTTTGCAGAAATAGTTTTTGGAATAATACTGAGGAATGATTTCTCTAATCCTACCCTTAGCCAAAATAAATATATGCCAAACAGTAAGACAGCAGTATCCCACGACCTGAAGTAATTGATTAAAATTGGGTTCTCAGCCACTGTTTCCCCTCGTTTGCCAAACGTGGTGGTTGGTAGCCACCATCCAAGGAGTTTTCAGCTCCCTGCTGTGAGCAGTGCTGTGCCCTTTGTGGAGCACAGGATGGCCTGACAGCTTCCCAGCCTTTATGTGCCAGCCCAGCCTGTGGCACAGAACCCAGAGAGATCTGACCTGGGACGGGCAGGATTCCTCCACCAGCCCCCCATGGCTCCCACATAAAGCCCATATTGATCCAGTTCCCCTTCGGGAACCTCAGGGACTCCCAACCCAACAGGAACCCCCCAGTGGTTCCTTGCTGTCCCCTGACTGGGAGAAGCATCAATGTCTCACACATCCAAAGGCCACACACCAATTTCTTTCTTATTATTGTTAGACTGGAGTTGACACACTTTATATTTTAAAGTTTTTCTCTAAAAACCACCCCCAATCTTCCTATACCTGCACTTATGGTTGAGAAGTGTGAGGAACAGAATGAAAAAAAAAAAACCAACTCCGATGGCAAGCCCTTCTTTCAACAGCTCAATAAATGCTCAGAGTTCCCTTTATGACTAAAGTTTTTCAGACTAGGAAAATTGTGATTTATTATTTATATTCCAGCAGTGCATAAACACCACAGGGATAAGCCTGGCAGAGTTTTAAACCATAAGAAGAACAGATATTACTGCAGCACTGTGTGGCTGTGGTGGTGTAAATGTAGCTGGCTCCCAGCTGTCCACAGCCCTGGCACCATCCAGGGGGGATGCTTTCCCCTTGAAGTGCTACCCAAATTCTTCCTTCCCTTATTCCTCCCAGGGGTGAGGAAAAAATATCCCAAATACAGTTTTGTTTCCAAGCACCCTACTAAAAAATCCCAAACTGATGCAACTGCTCTCATCAGAGTGGATTGCACCTGTTTAAAAATGTGATATATATTACATTTGTATATAAGGTGGCATAAAGCAATTTCACCACCATTTAATCCATTTATGACAAAGCTTTTGCAGAATAGAGAGAACAGAGCCCTGTGCAAAGCAGCTGCCTACTCTGGCATTCCATTTTGCAGCACAGTTAGTGGTGGGGGCTGTTCTGGGATTTTCATGTTCCCTTGGAAATGTCGATTTTCTGTGTCCTACACATGCTTTGGGGTGAAGAGGACAGGGAGCAGCTCTGCCCCAGCTGAGCAGGATGCTCTGTGCTTTCAGCAGAGACATTCCAGGTCTGCAGGGCAGGAGGAAATGGCTCCTGAAGTTCATGACCAACAGACTCTGCATTTATCCAGAGCTATGCACTGGCATGGTTTTAGCAGTTCCCTTCCCAAGTTCCTCTTTGGTTTATCAGAGCATTTATTACTACCTAAATCAGTTGAGTTTGCAAAGTTGGAAAGAACTACAAACACACACAAACATATAAACGCTTGTTTGTGTGGTTTTTTAACCACCAAACACTAAAATGCAGTCTGTGCAATAAACTGGGAGACACATCTGCCAAAATGCTACTCAAAAATGTCTCTCCAAAGTCCACACACAAAATAATTGGCCAAAAGTGCCACAGAAACATACAGAGGGTGCAGGTGTGAATGCTTTGGTGCAGAATAGGCACCCCTTTTACATGGGCATAGCAGAGTCTATACCATTTATGGTATTTCCCATGCCATTCTTTGGTTTGTTCCTGATTTAAAGCAATCAGATGTATCAGCATTATCATTAAAAATCTGATTCAAGAAAGATCATTCTTCAGCTCTTTTAGTGCTTTTAACAGCACAGTACTTTTCTCTTCGAAGAAGAAAATTTTCCTTCAAAGAGAAAAATAAGGAAGCAACACAGTCCCACCAGCACTTGGCAGGCACAACACCCACTCATCCTAATCCCAATCCCTCCCTTTGTTACTCCCATTTCTGAACAGATGCCAACAGCTGGCAAATTCAGGCTCTGGTTTGGCTGAGCTCTGCCCTCCCTCCCCTCCCTGCCCCAGGGGCACCAGAGCTGAGCCCAGCTCAGCAGGGAGACCTGGGCTCAGCCAGGAGCAGCCAGACACTGCTGGGAGACCTTGTGTCAGGAGCCTCCTAAACTGATGGGCTGCTCCTGAGACAAACACAGGACTGAGGCATCAATAGTGGTGTTTTTTTAGGCTGCACATCCATCAGAGTACAACTCCAGCCAGAAGCAGCCCCGCTCTGCGTGCACTGCAAAGCAGCTTCCCTGATCAATGAAGCCTTTTCTTAAGAAGTGAAAAATCACTGAAGTGCCTCAGATCAAGCCTTTAATTTTAAAATTAAACAGAGCAGTGAGAGGAGATGGTAGAGATGGAGAATAAAACAGGACCTCATTTCTTACCTCATCTTTAGCACCCGACCTTCTTATCAGAACTCATTGTATGTCTTTTCCAAACAAGATTTCCTTCGACTTCCAAAAGACAAACTTTGTGTTTGCACTTCTGTTTTTAATATTGTATTAATTACCATGGGTATAGTTTATAAGATTGTATCGAGATATCAAAAGTTAATACAGTTGCACTTAAATTTGTCATCTGTGCAATAGCTGGCCCTAATTTTAGATTATCAGCTCTGGAGACCTGCTCAAAGAATAAGACTGCCAGAGTTTTTAATGGAGAAAATCGGAGTTCCCCTGGGATCCAGACTTTTTTCTGATTCAGTAAGAAATCCCAGTGGCATTTGCTGAAAGGATCCCAGGATGGAAAATGACATCTCTCTAAGAATTAGTGCTTCTCACTCTGATGCAAGCCTTCCAAATATACTCTCCCTCCCCAGACATGCCTGCTACCTCTTCAGAGTTTTCAGCAACAGGAGGGTGAAATGTCTGCTTTGAGTGCTCCAGTCCAGTCTGTGTGTCAAACTGAAGTGAAGGAGCATGAATCTGTATAAATAGACAAATTATCCATCCAAAATATGTAATTTAAAATTGAGATGCTGACACAGCCTTAGCTACAGCGCCGCTAAGCAGGGGCTGCATCATTGCTTCAATTAAATATCCTTGTTTCTTCAGGAGAAACCTCTCATTTGAGGGCAGACACAGACAGAAAGTGGCTCTGTCTGTCAGCTCCCAGTTAAAGGCTGGATTGGAGGCACAGCCATCACCTAGCAGAGCAGGTATCAGCTGTGATTTACAGCCTGACAGGCACGGATCCCAGTCAGGGAGAAGGACCAGGCTGGGGCACTGCCTGTGCCACTGCCACCCCTCCCCACCCAGCTGCTCCTCAGGCTCCCAGCTCCTGCTCCTTCCTTCATTCTGCTGCTCTTCACCAGGCCAGCTCAACCACCTCATCCTCCAGCCCCTCCATCTGTCACACGCCTTTCCTCATCCTCATCTGCCATGTTTCATTCAAAGGCTCTGGATTCTTCCTGCATTCCAGGTTTTATTTATTCTAGCATAACCTATATGCATTACTTCTACCTCTCGTGGATCTCCTATGGAGGATCAGTGGGGGTTTGCCCTCAAAAATCCTAAATGAAGCAAAAGTGTTTCCTCTGCATTTTCTGAAGAGCGAATACAGAATTGCTCAGCAGCAATTAACCCTGCATTCTGTACACAACAGGGTATCAAAATCTGCAAGAGATAGTGTGAAGAAAAGCAGATCTCCTCTTCCCAGAAACACTTCAGGCCAAGCTGTGTCTGGTGGGAAGGGCACAGCTCCACAACCCTCAGAACACACTGAGCGAGGTCCAACAAGAGCAATTTGTCAATTCACTGCTAGAACAGCTCCACAGCTGGAGGCCAATATCATCATGATATAAGGCATTTGGGTAAAGGATCTTCAAACCTCTAATCCTGCTGAGCACCCCCAGCTCTCCTGGTTTTGAATGAAAACTGAGGCTGTTGGGCACTACTGATGAAATGCTCCCTTGGACAGGATCCACCATCCCTGCTTCTCCCAGTGCAGTTTGCTCGCAGGAACTTTTTGTCCTAAAAATGTTATTTTATTTCAAGCAGGAATTCAAAAATCTTCTGGGTCCTATTGAAAGAGATCTAAAAGATCCTGCCTGTCGGAAGAAAAGAAGTTTCTACTTGTCAGTTAAATAAAGGAATAACGCACAGCCTCCTTTATAGTGTGTACTTTACCTGTCATCCAACAGCCCATTATCACGTCACGGCAGAGTGCACTTTCCTGCAGGTCACTTTGTTTAAAATGACATGGATAATGCACATGTCAGCGAGCTGACAGTCCCCACCGTCCTTCAGAGATAAAACCCAGCAACCAGCGCCTGTTCTTATCTGGGGTACATGCCTTGGTCTATCATCTAAGTCAGGCAGAACATGATTTCTCCAGAGAGCACTTTTTTCATTTCCTGATTTTAAGAAAATCAAATAAGCACCATTTGTCTTCATCTGAATATGCTTGACCTGCTCAAATGATGATGTCTCGCATTTTATAACAGGCTACATATGCTGAATTCAAATTAACAGCAGAACAAGGCCTTTAGATCTTTGCCTGGGCTGCCAGCACAGCCTGAATAAATATGTCAGGGTGAGCAGTCATCTCTCAGAACAGGGCCTGAGCTGTAGAGCTTAAAGATGGATCTGGTTCTAACATTTGAAAAGCACTACATTTTTAGGGATATTTGGGCCTGCACTTAATTTTATTTCATTAAGGGAAAGAGAAAATACAGATCACAGAGAGGAAATACACAACTGGATTTTAAATCCTGCCCACACAAGCACTGGGCTATTCTATGTGAGGTACAGTCTTGAGTCTCACTTATACTGTGTTGTGGAAACCATCCTGAGCCAGCATCTCCCCTCCATCCCCAAAAGCTGCCTCTGCCTTTTTATACAGGAGTGCTGCAAGATAAAAAAAATCAGTGAAACAGGCAGAGGTTCAGCTCCATAAATGCTGCAGTGACAGGAAATTACACTTTTAGTTCTGGGTGCCATAAACATAGAAGCTGAAATTCAGTTTATCATCTTCCTCTGCATAAGGAACATCCTGAAAATGAATAATCACTTCACAGGATGGAATGTAATGGTAGTGCATTAAAAATTCATATTGAAAAGTGCAGGTTAATATTCTGTGCAAAAACCCAACAAAACCTCCCCTTTCTGTTGTCACACTGATTAACTCTAGTGATTAGTTCCCTTATGCAAGGAAAATCATTGCATTTCAAAGTAAACAGCAGTTCTTTAACATAGTTAGCAAATTATTAAGAAACATGAGGAAAAAATCCTCTGCTTGGGAAAAGAGCTGAAGGGCAAAGCTTTGGAAGTTATATACAGAATGGTTTGAAAATTTCCTTGGCTTCCTGTTACACAAACCCTGCAGAAAACTGATTAAATTCATGGAAGGTGATTTTTGTACTCATTGTTTCCCTATGGATTTTATAGCATATTTGCACTTGGCTGTTGGATAAGCTGCACACCGGCATGGTCATCTCTCCTCTTCTTGGCCTGCCTTGGAGCTGGTTAACAGAACCACTCATGAAACTCTAACCAGTTCAACATTATTATAGGAACAATATTTTCTGACATAATTTTACCTTTCCCTGACTTCCATTCCTCAATTTATCCAGGGAAAGAGGAGGGAAAAGTGATTATATTACCAAAACATCCCTTAAGGCTCAACATACAAATAAAAATCACAAAATCCAACCTGGAAATAAAGAAATTAGACCAGTTTTTCTGTGATGAATATTTCAGTTTTTCCAAAGAAAGAAGGTTAGTCTGTTCGCAACATAAAGTAATAGATAAAAATATTCATCAGTATGGATACCAATTCTTAATTACTATTAGTCTTCTAAACAACAGGCAGCACCAGAGGCCATTGCCTGACTCTTTCAGCATTCTTTTTTTCCCCTTTCCCACTTAGAAACCCCAAATCATGGAGATAGTGATCAGCAAGTTGTGTTACTTAACTTAATGTATAGTTTCCAAATGTTATTTCTATAAAATAAATATATCAGCCATAACATAATATATCACCCCTGCCTGCAGAGAAGCACAACAGGCACTAACAGTGGTTACATAACTGTGAAGAGGTGCAAATGTGAGGGTTAACAACAGACTCAGTTGCTGATACAACTTCCAGGGGGAAGTGTAGCCATGGAAAGGGTTGGAAGTGATACTGGTGTTCATAAACAACCCACACAGACCATGGCATCAATATGCTAAATATGAACTGTGTGGCCTCCAAAATATTCATTAGAATTCTCTTTCCGTGGAAGTCTATTCCAAAATGAAATTAGAGATAGAAATTTTCTTTGTATAGAGATACTTTAGATTAGTCCAAGAAGAAACTTTGAATAAGTAGTAGATTAAGAGGAAAAAGGGAATACAATAAATCAGTTTTGTTCCCATACTGATTTTCTTTCTTACCTTTTCTTCTTGATCACTGTCGCTGTCACACTGAAACACAAAAAGAGAAAAAGCACAGGTAAGAGAAGCTTGCTACAGCAATAAAAAGATAAATAGTTCTGTGAACAAGATGGGTGAGACATTTACAAATGTTGGGCATCACATCTGGCACCTTTAGGAACAAGTTCAGTTACTGTAGGAGAGGGAATTTCCCCCACTGCTGCTGCAGAGGATACATTTCTGTGCTTGAATGATGAAAAACCTGCCCTGCACACACCAAAAGCCCTTTGCAAAGCCCTCTGCCACTTCAGCTCAGGGGCACAGGAGGTGCAGGGGCACGTTCAGACTCCAACACTGGATCAGGGAAGAAGAAAAACAGAGTGCTGGTGTGTTTTCTGTGCATGAGCAGTGCTCCTCACGCTGGCTGCCAGTCCAGCAGCTGCAGGGGCTCCGTGGAGATGCTCAGGTGTGCCCAGCACACAGAGGAGCATTTGCAGGGCTGCTGCTCTCCAGGAGCACATGGGAAGGTCACCCTGTGCCTTTGCTTATGGCTGCTGAAGGAAAGAATCCAGAGATCACAGGGAAGCAGGAACTTGCCACAGTCACTGATTCCCCCAGGTTCTCTGGGAGTAGCCCAGACATCACAATTTTACAAAATGCTGAGTGGTAACTAGAGAATCTTGATATTTATCCAGTGCCATTGCTCAATTCTTAAATAAATGTTACTATTGTAGGAATAGAGCAGCACTAGATCACTCAATGTTTCTGAAAGACAAGTATCAGATCCCAAACCACGTTTGAATTTGCTAGAATTACAAAAGCTGTGTTGGAAACAAGACTCTAAGAACCCTGGAACTCACAGGTTTGATCCCTCCCACCAGATTTCGGGTACCTGCAGCTCCTTTTCTGGGTTTCTTTAGTGTCTATCTACAGCTGTACTTCTGGAGGATGAATTGTCTGTATCACTCAAGACTCAAGTATGCAGATCTCATGGCAAACATCTCCAAGAAAACATCACCGAACAGGAGACCCAGGCTTTCCTACCCAAGGACCAGCTGACTGTCAGGTTCTTACAGCACTCAGTTAAGCTTTTTATGTATTTATATCTATATGTATTTATATCTTTATGTATTTATATCTTTATGTGTTTATATAATCTTTGAGTATTTTTGTAAGACAACCAAATTGCTTTGAAATTAGTTATATTTTGTGAATTCCAAAGGTTAAGTATACAGTGGGATGTGAACAGACAGAGCCAAATACTCCCACAAATACACAAACTTGATTTGCACAAATCAACTCATCTTCTGTCTGTTGTTTAATTATAACTTTTCTGTTTCACTGGCTTTTCCCTTGTCTTCATCAGTACAGGGGGTGAAAAGGTGCCTTCTCTACACCACTGAGCTATGTACTAACAAATTAGAGCTAAGAACTATTTCTAGGTATTTTAAAACTAATTTTAAATGAAGGAAAGATTACATAAAATTACAATCTCCTTGCAGCTGATTCCAAATAGAAAAGGAAGTGAAATTTATTTAATAACTGAAGTGATTTATATAGCACTAGTTGCACCTATTTAATACCAGAGTATTTACCCTGGTAACAAACAAATGAGAAAAACCATGAAGACAGGGGGCAATTTTAGCTTTAATTTTTAAAAAACTCACACAATGTTTGAATTAATGAAGAGTCCACTTAACTGACAAAAGGAAAGCATTTCTAGAATAGCATGGAACTGATATAAAGTACTCCTACCTTACTCCAGGAGGACTGCCTGTATGAGATTTTGGGATGAAGGTGAGCAAGGCCCTACATTTACATAAAAAAGCAAACTTGCCCATGGATTTTAATCCATGATAATCTCAGTGCAGAATCAGAGAAACTCCCAAGCTGGAAGAGACCCATGAGGATCATCCAGTCCAACTCCTGCACAGAACATCCCCAAGAATCACAGAGTGTGTCACAAACACGAATGTCGCAAAGATTTTCCATTTTTTTCCATTTACTATTTCTGCTTCACAGCTGTTGCAAAAATTCATCTTTTGGGCTCTGTCACCTTCTCCCCCTGGATGGTCAGAGCCAGAAGTTGTCTCACCATGAGCTCCCCAGGATCCACTATCACATCTCTGTGTTTCAAACCAGGGAGCAAAGGATCAATTGCTCCATTTGTTTGTGTCTCTGCCCACCCTTGAGGCAAACTCCATGTCTTGATCAGACTAATCTAAAATTGAAAATAAAGAGGGCAAAAGGGATGTCTAAGCAGGCAAGGGCAATTCCCTTTGAGCAGCAGGGTTCAGAGGGTTTCAAGGTGCCACCCACTCCCGGTGCCAGGCATATGAGCAGTGTCCTGTGACCCAGCTGTGCTCAGAGCACTCTGCAGCCTCTCTTTTAGTCCAAATTTGGTCTGATTTAAAGAATCTCTACTCTGCTGTAGTTTTTAGCGACTCATAAGCTTGGAAAAGCTCAGGGTTTTGTGTTCCCTTCAGCGTGGAGGTACCTGGGGAGAAGAGAACTTGCCAGCAGTGACATCTGAATTTGCCAACAGAACAGTTCCCCACACCCGAGTGAGCCTGCGGAGCGGTGTCGGTGGGAGGCCACTTCCACCAAAGTGTTAAACTCCAAACCTCCTGCTCTCCCACAGTCCACTTCTAATTTCAAGGTCTGCTTAATTCCACATCAAATAATTACTGCTGTACCCAGCAGCACCTTGTCTCCAGAGCTAAGCATATGGCGGAGGAGCGAGCCCTATGGTGTCCATGATGGAAGCAGAGCGGGTGCCAAGCCCATTAAAAGCGCTCCTGCTCCCTCCCGGCGTGCCCATGAGTGACAGCTCTGTGCCTGGGCCAGCGGCGTGGCTGCCAAAACTGCCTCTGCTGCACATGGCACTGGGAGCAAACCCTGCCATCCTGCCGCTGAATTCCCACGCTGACCCCCGGCCTTTGCTGCGAGCTCGGCAGGAGTGCACCATCCAATTTACAGCTCCAGCCTCCAGAGCCCTCCGTGCCAGCCTCTGGCAGAGACTGATGATGGTCAAAGCCCTCCAGTTCATAAATTATGCAAAGGCAATAAATGCACTCAGCAAACAGCTCTGTGTGTTTGGCCAGCCTGGCTCTGGGGCAGCTCCTGCCCTCTCACAGAGGGGCTGGGCACCAGGGAGAGCCCACGGTCCAGCACTGCTGTCCTGGGCCAGTGACAGCATCCTGTGGAGCAGCTGGGTGGAAGGAAAAAGGGAGGGAGAGGATGAAAGGGCTCTGAGCACTGCTCTGGGGTTGTATTTCTGTGCAGCACCTCTCTCTTTCTCTGTGTGTGTGCAGGACACACTCTGCACTGGCACATTCTGCACACCTGCACATCAGACAGTTTGTGTGCAGGGGTAAAGCCAAAAAGGGAGAGCAAAGACATTTGCTACTCAGGCTGGAAATGGAATTGGAGCAAGTGCTCGTTGTCCCCATGGCTGAGGGTCAGCCCAGGCACTGCAGGCACTGTGCTCACACACAGCCACCCGTGATCTGATGTGCTCATTTGCATTTCTGGATGCAAGTTCTCCCCAGAGGTGCTCAAGCACAAGGTGTTTCCATCTCCTGCAGCCTTACTGCTACCCATGGCTGGAGAACGCATTTTGGAAACCGAAGCTGACAACCGTGAAGTTGATTATTCAGAATTACTGGTCAATTTGAAGGCTCGAGTCTGCACTGCTCACTCAATTCCTCAATTCCTCCAGCATTTCCCTACCTCCCAGGGCCACAGGAAGAAGTAAAATGATTTAAGTGCTTTGTGGTTCTCGGAGCGCCAGACTGTTTTGGAATTGAAGCAGTGAAAATACTTTGTACTGGCCTTCTGCTTTGGGCTGTGTTTCAGTATTCCATGTCTATTACAAAAAGCTCATTTTTCGGTGCTCTCCCATGTCTTTTTCAGGAAACCATGGCTCTGTGCACAGGCTGCCTTGGAATATTCTGCAAATACCTGGGAATCCAAAATATCATTCAGAGATAACATGACCTGATTTTTGGATAACTAGCTTCACTGGAAGCTGAGGGTGATAATGTGGCAAATCAGGACAAGGAGGCTGCAGACACATTTTACACCTGAACAAACAGAGGCTTCTTGCTCTGATTCTCAGGCTTAAGGCACTTACTGTCTCCACTCTGAACACAAGTTGTGACTGATTGCAGCCACCCCAGGCCAGCCTTGAGATGAGCCCAGAGCCAAATTGCCTAATTTGCCCTACACAACCCCCTGGCCAGCCCTCAGCTCATTCTGGGCAAAGAAGTGAAGCCCAGATGGGCAGAACTGCTGAGCACCCACAGCCCCCTGGATGGCCAAATTTTCACATGCACATGGTCCCAAATGCTGTGAGATCTCAGATCACAGCCTGACAGGCTCCTCAGTGGGAGGACTCTGCAAAATGGCTTTTCTGTGCTTCTCAAAGCCTTGTACTGGACAGAAGAGACTCAATGGTTTTCTCAAAGGACCTATGGGACTACCAACAAAATTCAAAGCAAGTAAAGCTCACTCAAAATTATCTTCATTGATAAAAATCTTGCAAGATATATGGAAATGCTAAGGGTGCACCTAATTCCTATATAATTGGGGTAATAATGAGACCAGACTGACTGTAATTTGCACAAAGTGGCCATAGTTATCATTGAAACTGTTCCAATCCCTTAAATAACCAAAGCCACCAGCCATCACATCACCTGACACACACATACACGTGCCAAGTGTTCAAGCTTCCTTTTGCAGTATTTCTGCACCTCCCTGCTCCAGAAATGCTAATCACAGTCAGTGACCCAAAAACTTGCATCTTCATATGTGTGATGCAGTGAAAATTCAAATAATTATTCCTAAAATCAAGTCCAGGTGAGGAAGAAGACATGCAAAGTCAAAACATTTCTGTACCAACAAACCAGAAATCTCTTTTTGCCCCAGCCTGAACCTGCTGGAGCCCTGCAGTCAGCCTGGGCTGCAGCAGATGCATTCCCTGCAATATGGGGTGTGCACACGCAGACTTGCAGTGGGAAGTGGGAAAAGAACTTTCCAATTCCCAGCTGAGGCATAATTGCTCCTGTGTTTTTCAGAAGAAAAGGGAAACTGAAGATCAGGTTAAAGATTAGCTGCACCTCCCCAGCCCTCTGCCCCAGGTGGAGAAAGTTAAAATGCTTTGCACATTTCCCACAGCACCCGTGGAATGAGCTTGATCCCAAAGCCACGTTTCAAAAATCAGACACCCTATGTGGTGACAGCTCTAATTTGAGCCCATTTTAATAACTTGAGAGAGCCTGGTCCAAATCAAGCTGAGTAAAGGTCTGTGCCACCTCACCAGCTCATTCAGGCTGAAGCAACACCATGGATTTCTCTGTACTTTGCTGATTGAACACATTCTTGTGCAAAAAGTGGCAATCATTGAATATCTCATGTACAATGACATTGAGGAGGGCATTGTTCTCTATTCTGCTCAATGGACTTTGCTGGAACAGCTATTTCATATCTTGGAGCCATTTATCATTGCCACCAAAGGAGTCAGAGCTGCTGCAACGACAGCTCTGAACAAAGTGATTCTACTCATCTGTCTGCTGAAAAGAAATCCGAAGAAAATGAGGGAAAACCCAGACCTCAGCCTGTGCACAGTGACATTTACAATATTCTTGTCCATCTCTCCACCAATGACAAACTGGCAGCCCTGGAAAGGGCAAAGATGGTATTTTAGCTATACAATTAGACCTTTGCTTCCAAGAAAAAAAGGAGAAAAAAACATCTAGATGAAAGGAGATACAGACAGGGAATAAATGGGCAATTTTCTAATTGATGAAATGGAGACCGGCAGAGTCACAAAGAAACTAAAAGCAAGAATTTCACTTTTTTCCTTCCTATCTGTGACTTTGCTGCAAGTAGCATTCAGCATGGAGCTCCCTGCCAAGGAATCTTATATATATATATATATATATAGCATCTCACAAATTGGTTAACATCACAGTCTGCTTAGCAATTCCTCACCATTATCCACTGCGATTCACGGTAAGGAATGGCTCTGAAACAGAAATGGTCTGACAAGTTTAAGGTCTGCTTTCTTAAAAGCTAAAATTATGGATTATTCACCAAAAAGTCCCATTTTACACAAATTACCTAAGTCTGGACAAAAGATTGCAATGTTGACCTTTAATCTGAATTCCATTTTATCCAAACTACTTCACTTTAGCTGAAACATATCAGTCTTGGACATTTGAAGTTATCTTATGTCCCTTACAAGAAAAATATTCAGAACTTAGTATGTTTTTCAGCATCAATTCTTTTTAATTCCTCCCTCACAGGACTTTTATGATTGCTTTATATTATAAAATGACACAACTCGTAGTTCTTCCATCAGCAAAACAATGGTTTGATTAGAAAGAATTACATGTTGAGTATTAAAATGAAAACTCTGGATTATATTGCTGTCCAGGATAAGGATGATCCACCTTACATTTCTCTAGGACATGGATTTATCCTTGGCACCCGGTGGGAGGCCCAAATATTCCTGGGAACTTGTTGTAAAGCCAAGGGGGGACTTCTCTCCAGAAAGACCCTGACAGACAAGTTGTGTTGTGAGGTTTGGCTCTGCTGTGCTGCCCCCCGTGTTTGCAGGGACAGGCTGGGAGCTGTGGCAGGAGGTGACACTGGGCACTGCTGGGGAGGTGACACAGGACTGCTGGGGTCTGCTAGGGGCAGAGCTGCCACCCCCTGTCCTGCCAGGCTGCCCCAGCTCCGTGTCCCCTCAGGGACACGTGGAACCAGCCCTGGAATAAGCCAATTTTCTTTGTTCCTTGGAAAGGGAGCTGGGGCTGGAGGTTACAGCACCTTCTGTGCTCCAGATCCCACTCCAGCAGCTTCCTCATGGTGTCACTGCCCAGGAGTCACTGCCCAGTGACCCCACACCTCCCAAGCCCCATCCAGCCCTCCCCAGAGCAGGATGACGGTCCCACCAGGGCCAGGGGAGGATTAAATGTGTTTTCCAGATGGAAAACCAACAATGCCATGCATTCCTCAGCTCAGCACCCTCAGGAAGTGCCCAGCACCAATCAGGCACCCAAATCCCACCAGACCAGCTGGCAGCAGGCACTGCCACACACACACACACAGGAATCCTGACCTCAGGAAGTCATTCTCTGTTCCAGCTGAAGGGTGAAGTCTCTGCCTCAGCTCCTGAGGGCTCCACCAGGAGAAAAGCCTCCATGCTCTCCCCTGGGACTTGGGATGCACATTTGCTGCCTGCTTACCTGCCTTGCTGGCTGCAGGCAGCATGCAGCTGTCATGTTATTTTTAGCAGCCTCGCAACTGATGGCAATTTGCAGCGTGTAATGTCATGTTTAGCACCTTCTCGACTCACGAGTGCTTTTCCAGGGTTCAAAAAATAAATAATAGTAAATAATAATAAAAATGTGCATTTGTACTGATGGACTAAGTCAATAGGAAAGATTTAAACTAATCAGTGGTTAATGAAGTCAGTGTCTAATACTGCATTAGTGGGTGTTATCTGTGTAAGAAAAGATTCTTATTTTTCAGAACTCCTGGTCTTTGCTCATGAGTTCTGTTTGGAATTTGAGTCTTCCAGGTACTTACAGGCTAATGAAATAAAAACACCTTGATTGACAAGAAGCAAAGCATGTTACGGGTTAAAATAATACAAGAATCTATTTTTTACACTGTGTTGTGATCCATAAAAATCACCCTGAGCCTTTCCTCTTTCTTCTCTGCCTGTGAAGCCAATTGCTTTGATTGCAGTGATATGAGCTTACTGAAATGACTTGCCCTTGCTTGTGAAGCAAATGGAACATGCTAATAGAACTTATCGCATTACCGGATGCAAAAGTGCCATAGCTCATTACTTTAAGATAAAAGGATATCATTGCAGACGGGAAGCAGAATTGACTTTCTGAGGCCCGACTTGATGATGATTTAATCAACTGCTCTCTTTCACTTCTCATCTCTGCGCCTGTCGGTTTCCCAGGTGCTGTTAAATGAGACACTCAGAAAGTGAGCGGAGGGAAAGAAATTGCTGTCATTACTTTTCAAGAAAGGAGCTATGCAAATTTTCGACAGAAAGATTGCGTTCATAATGGGCCTGGTAAAATACAAGGATCATGCTTGACAGGTGAGGGCAAGTCATTTGTACGTCCTTAAAGTGAAGCAACCATCCTCATTTAGAAATTGTGCTCGATAAGAGAAGCTACAAATGAAACCCAAGTGATGGCTGAGAGCAGCCAGCAAATCTTTGAAGGCTTTGCTGCTGCAGCTCTGCCTTCAGCAGGTGCCTGGCGTGCCTTCACACATGGCTCTTCCCAACTGCCAGATGGCCAAAGTTTGACCTCAGTATCTCACAGAGATTCCTCTTAAATGTTTTTTCTTACTGTCAGCATTATATTCACAGTCCGGGGTCTGAGAGTCTCTTCCTTTCTTCACCGCTGCCAGAAATAGAAATTACAACAACAACAAAAAAAAAACCCAACCAGCTAAGTGAGGGTTGAGTTAACTTTGAAAACTGAATCAAGAGGTTGGAGGCAACAACTTGTTTTCCTCTGCATGCATGACAGATCTTGGATGGTCTGGAGCTTAAACTACATAGAGCCAAGTAAAAAAGAATAACCCACAAAAAGGGTTGTGGCAGGAAGAAAAGAGGATGAAAAGATGCCTCTCCAGGGCCCAAAAGGAACCTGGGGTGCTGTGTGATTGCAGCAAGAAAGGAAAGGGTAAAGAGAGAGCAACTGGATGCTCTATTGATCTGATGGAGAAGGTCTGATATCCCAAAATTGGAAGTTAAAAAAGCACAATAATTGAGATGATGAATTATGCACAGGCTAAAAACACTCTAAAGATCTTGGATGGCTATTGAGCTGTTTGGATCATTTTAAATGGGGAAATGAGAACTACCAAGCTTTTATTGGTGTCAATCAGGTTTTCCATCAGAGATTGATAGTCAGCCACATCAAACAGGTTCCTCGGGGGCACTCTAAGCAATGGATACAGCAGTTTGTCATAAAATGTTGACACTTTGTCTCAGATAACATCATAGGACTTAAATAGAATTAATGTCATGAATATTTAGAATTAAACAAAAAACAGCTGGGAAATACTGCCACAAAGGAAACTGGGTACAACAGAAAATTATTTAAATAAGAACAATCACTATATTAATTCCAAGATAGGTCAATTTTAAGAATTTATATTTTTTTTCTCAAGAACACAGTTCATTGCTCCCATGCTTGTTTATGGAACAACTATCAGATATTTATTTGCCCTTTTCCCTGTGTGTCAGGTCCTTAACCCTCCATATCCACCTAACTGGGAGTGATCCAGCAATACCCTTTGGATCTGACTCACCTCTCACCAAAAATACTGCACTGTGGGTTGAAAAGCAAGATGATGGAGGAAAGATAGCCCTGGGCTAGGACTCAGGAGATGCACCTCTGTCACTGGCTATCAGGATCACCTCAGGCAAGTCACTTACTCCCTTCTGCTGTCAACCCTCTACTTCTCATCTCTTTGGCCTATTAAATGGTACATTCCCTAGGATTTGCTTACTTTCATTGTATGTGCTTATAAAGTGTGCAGGATAATAGGGCATTTTTCTTAGAGAATGTTGATCTTAGTAAATAGAAGAAACAAAAAAGAAGAAAAAAGCATTAAGACCTGGATCAGGCCACAGACACACCATGTCTATTTTCACTATAGATCTCATCTTCCACTAACTAAAGTGCATGACCTCTGGAAAATTATATCATTCCAACTGAAATTATTTTTATTTTCACTTAGAGCAATGAACACAGAGCAGCAGCAATCCAGCATTGACAGCACTGCTCAGGGGTTGCTCTCTTGTGCAGGCTGCAGCAACGCTGAGCACAACATGGCTACTGAAACCCACACAAAGAGAGATTCCATTGATGGCTAGGATAAAATAGATGTAGAAATTGTTTCTGAAACAAAATATGAATAATAAAAATCCATCTTTTCTCTTCTTTCCCCAACAAGACCTCTTTAGCTTTTGAGTTCTGTGTCTTCACAGTAGCCTAAATAAATTAAACTGAATTGTATAAATAATAATTGTAATAATAATTCCCCAAACAACCCAAAACAATTGATCCTTAGGGATAAGACCTTAACAGCTGAGCTATAAACCTCTGAACATTGGATTTTAATGGATACTAAAAACCCCTTAACAAAGCCCTATAAATATAACCTGAAACAAAATGATTTGTGTTCTGAGCTGTTTGCAAACTCCCATAAATGTTCCTCATTGTCATAATGCCAGAAAAATAGCTCAGCCTGTGTACTCAGCCTTGCAAACTGGCTTCTGTGCTGTGCTTTCATTCCCTTTTCCACTCTCTGCTTTATAATTCATCACTCACACAGTTGTTATGCATTATTATTACTATTATTATTTATTGCTGCCTTTATCATTTTTGTACAATTGATAAATTGTCTGTGCTAGACCTGAGGGAAGAAAAGGATTATTCTAAATGTAGAGCAAGTAAATATAAATTGTAAGGACAATGGCACACTTTGGCCTCACTGGCTCAAATTTCCTTTTGACATACATGGTTCTAAAATTTGGAAACTGTGATCTCTTATTAGGAAATGAAAGCATTTTATTTTTTTTTTCCCAGAATGCAGCAACTATAAGAATTGAATTTAAAACAGGAGTTGTATTTCTCTTTTTAGAGGTAGGAATATGATTTATCAGTTGAACTCTGCCATTTTTTGTTCAAGGAGTGGCTCTGAATAAGAATACTCATCCCTGCCTGGCTGAACAGAGCAGCTGTGGCTGCCCTGGATCCCTGGCAGTGCCCAAGGCCAGGCTGGACAGGGCTGGGAGCAGCCTGAGACAGTGGGAGGTGTCCCTGCCATGGCAGGGTAGGATGGGATGGGCTTTAGGGTCCCTTCCAACCCAAACTGTTCTGGGATTCTTAGCTGGGGGATGTTGCCCAGCAGAGCAGCCCCCGCTTTACCAAGAAGCAGTGGCAGGAATGATTCCTTGGTGTGACCCCACAGGACAGAAGGGGGACCTCTCATTTCCTCCTGCTGTCTCTTCTTGAGCCCCTCCTGCACTCAGCTCCAAAGCCCTGGGTGCCTCCCCTGCCCTGAGCAAGAGCTGCTGCTCCCAGCTTGGTTCTGCACTTCTGCAGTGACCCCACACTGGGGCCACACACAGCACAGAGGTGGCAGAGTCATGGAATATCCCAAACTTGAAGGGAGCCCCAGGGATCACCCAGTTCAGCTCCCAGCCCTGCACAGACACCCCAACAATCCCAGCCTGGGCATCCCTGGAGCTCCTGGAGCTGTGCCCATTCCCTGGGGAGTCTGGGCAGTGCCAGCACCCTCTGGGGGAAGAACCTTTTCCCAAAATCCAGCCTGACCTGCCCTGGCCAGCTCCAGCTGTTCTCTGGGTCATACTGGAGCTGTTCCTCTGCTGTCCCTCAGCTTCAGGTAAGACCCAAAACTCTACTTTAAGAGCCATCCTCCTGTACAAATATCCACTGTGGAATACTAACTCCTCAGTTTACCACCAATGCTTTCCTAGCACAGATAGAAAAAATGTTTGGGGTTTGGTTGGGTTTTTTTTTCCCCACTGCTGCATTAACCCACACCAGACTAAGTGGTAAAAACTCCTACATCAAAAATACTATCACAGGCTCCATGAATGTTATCAGAAGTGGCAAATTACCTGTCACAGCCATGGCAAGGGATTGTTTTGAATAGCTGGCTTTTAGCTCAGTGCTCAAAAAGTCATCTCTGTCCAGGAGGGTCGTGGAAAATGCAGGAGCTTTGCCAGCAGCAGCTGTGCTGAAGCAGGGCTGTGCCCAATGCAGCATTACTGACACTGCCCACGTGCTCCTTTTCCAGCTGCAATGAGACTTCCCACTGTCAGGAATTATCTCTTCCAAAGGTGAGCCCCACATCAGGGCCAGGAGACATCCTGAATGTCAAACACAGGACTTCCCACTAAACTCTCTGTCAAGAAAGAAGGGACACAGCGAAGCACGAGGGGATGCAAAACAACTCTCTGGGAATATGAGGATCCACAGGATCAGAAGGAGCAGAAGCTTCATCTCTCCAATCTTTGTGGTCACCACTACCCCACAGACAAAAATGCACACTGAATTTCTGGCTGGATGATCCCAGCAAAGCACCTACATCTTGTACAGAAAGGAATTTTAAAACTACTCAACCTGTGCTCTGCAGTTTTGAGATGGATTAGGTAGAGCAAGGAAATTCATTGCTTCCTCCAGAGATATTCTCTGTGAATACAGAACCTTGGAATTTCACAAGGGATGTTTTGGAGAAGTAGAGGCTTCCTCTATATTATAGACTGTAGATACCAAAAGATTGGAAGTTCCATTCTCATCTCTTTTGAAAATTTAGTAATAGGGAGACTCTGAGATTTCAAACATGTTCTCCCCACAAAACCTTTGTAGGCTTTATCTTCAGTCTAAAAAACAAGTGAATAACAAGATGCAATGAGTAAAACCCAGATAAATTTAGACTGGTGCATATTTTAAAGATGGAGAATAATTTATTATTCTTCACTTAAAAATAGGGCAGATTTTCCCTAACTGAAAAAAAAAAATAGTAAAAAATTAAAACCTTGCCTAAATGTTGTGTCCTTGTTCAGTCAGAGTTACTGTACTCCAGGCAGTACAATTAATTAGTGAGATCATATGGCCCGTGCTAGACAGGAGGTCACAGCAGATCACACCCTCATTGCCTTAAATGATGTGAATTTATAAATCCCTAAACATCCACATCCTTCCACTCCTACATCCACAGCCAGCTCGTTAAAGCTTCAGATCTCCTATGATCCAGCAACTCAGGCCAGTTCCATTCAGTGACAACAGCTCTTTCCATGCTGGAACAATCCTGAAGGGCTGTGAATGACCTCTGAGCTTACTTTGGAGCCAGGAGGTTTTCCCAATTTCCCAGGAACAGTAGATCCTGCCAGCTTTTACAGTGAATTTGGTGTTGGTGTTGCTGTGTATGTTGAGTTTTATTCATGTTCACAGGATTCAGTTTTATCATGCTGCTGGAATAGCACTTCAAGACTCATTTCAGCTTTGCTATTAAGCTCAACTACCTCTTTTGAGTAATCAATAAAAAGTCTGCTACAAGAGGACACTGTGATTTACAAATACAGGAAAAGAAAGAGAATGATGCAGAGCCATTGGTATGGATGTGAAGGACTGTTGGGAGGGGGGAAATATAAAAAGACTATGAGAAGAATCTGAACAACCAATTTAATCTTGGAGGAAAATTCAGCAGAGCTATCCTGTGTGGCAGCTATCATAAAAAGATGTGGGAGAGATCTACGGGAAATTCAATACCAAACCTAAAATGTTCACCAATGGGGTCCTTCAGAGCAAGGGAGAGGGAGAGACAGCAATATCTCCTAAAGCATTATAGAAAGCAGTCTTACATTTTCCCTCAGAGCTCCTAAAAATAATTATTAACATGCAAGGGAGAGATGCCAGTGGATACTCTGAGCTGAGGAATACTTTGATACAGGCGTGGATTTATCCAAGACTGCTCCCACCCAGCAGAGGAGAGTTCAAGAGCACGTTTCTTCCCACCCCACACACTTACAGCCCCTTCAATCATTTCTTGTCAATACACACAGACCTGGTTGAATTCAGGCTCTGCAGGCTCCTGCTGAAGGAGGGGTTTATTGCAGGGAGAAGGGAGCAGGGAGAAGATGCAGGCAGGTGAGAACTGTGCCTGGCTGGAGGCTGCACTCGGGATGTGCCATCTCCGGGCTCCTGTCCTGCCACACCTCCCAAAAGTTTGACCTTTTCTCCTAAAAACAAAGTCTAGAAAACACCAGGTGTAACACATGGCACAGTGACTGTAGCACAAGGCAGAGCCTTCCAATGGCAGAGCAATAGAGGAACAGGAGACAACTCCCATCTTTTGTCTATTCAACTGGATCTATGCTCCAGCAGTGGCAGCAAACACTACCCAAGGGCAACATGTGCTTGTCCCCACACAACCAGTACACAGTTCCCAGCTGGAAGGACTTGAACTGTTACACAATTCCCAGCTGGAAGGACTCGAACTGTACAGGACTCTACACAATTCCCAGCTGGAAGAACTTGAACTGCACAGACTCTATGCAACTCCCAGCTGGCAGGACTCGAACTGTACTGGACTCTCTGCATTTACCAACACCAAAGACAATCACCCACTTCAAACAAACCAAATGACTGAGAAGAGAAGGGCAACCACCTTGCTCCTAAAGAAGAGGGCTCTCCTGCTTCCCCTCCCATGAGAGCTGGCGTTGGAGCTCACTCATGTCTCTCCTCCAGAACACTGCCTGTACGAGCACATTGCTGAGCCGCAGCTCCTTTCGTTATTTGCACTTCTGCTTTTACTGGGAAGGAATAACTGGTTATTATGATGCTTCTGGGCAAATACCTCATCCTTGGAAAAATGAGCAAATGTAGCCAAATGACAGAGTGTAAACAACACTCCCTGAACTACCAGGGACATCAGGCTCAAACGCCCCGCGTGCGGCGACTTCCTTCCCGGAGCCTCGTCTCCCGCTAAGACCTCAAAGGGTTAAGCCTGCAAATTGCCTTGCTGTGCTTCTGGGACAGCATGAAGGATGGCTGCCATTGCCACGGTCAGATATGACAGCGCCAATTTGATGTGCTGCCATCAAGGGCCTTCTAAGAGCCGAGCGCCCTGATGGTTTTGTGATGCGAACAGTCGCATCGCAAAATGGTTTTCCTCTCCCGCTGCCTCTGCTTCCATCTGCTGCTGGGCCGAGGCACAGCCGGCTGCCTGCCTGTCACAGCATGGATTAAAATTAGCTGGGGAGGAGGCACTCAGTTGTGCTAATTACATTTTAATCATTGGAAATGTGTTGGCAAATCAAGCCTTGATTGCCATCTCGGAGCCTGTCTCCTCCAGCAGAGCGGAGGGGCTGTCTGCATTAGCTGGGCCCTGCTGGGCCCAGTTCTCTCACAGAAGATGGAATATGGTGCCTGCTGGCCCACCACTGAGACTGCTTTGGCACATTATTAAAAAGCCACAAGGCTTGTTTCAAATCATCACTGTGTGAGCTCTGCTCATTCTCACATCCCTGGGTATTCCAGCCACTTGGTACTTTTAACTATATCTTTAGTTTACCTTGTGGGCTCAAAAACAATTTTGCATGCGTGGGTGGAGGAAGCCAGAGCTTTTCTGCAGCTCATGGGGTTGGGAACGGAGCCGGCTGTCAAAACGCCTTTCTTGTCAGCTGTAAGGCTGCACTGAATAGCAGCCCGAAATAACTGGGGCTTGCACAGCCCCCACTCAGTCCCGGGGAGGTTCGGTGTGAGCCCCGGTTCGGTCACGGCCGTGGGAGCTGGAGAAGTCCCTGCTCATTTCTCATTCACAGAGGTCAAAGGACCCTGAGCCACTGGTGACTCTCAGGCCAGACAAGGCTGTAAATCCTGCCTGGAGAGGGACAGAGACAGCAGCGAGGATCCCCTTTGTTCCTCTGACTAAATATGCACCAGCAGATCTTAAAATCAGCACAATGAATGAGTGTCAAAAGGATGACTTTTCAAGCCCTGCCCCCAGCCATGTTTGAAATAATTTGTTGTTGTTGCTTTTTTTTTTTAATCAATAGAGGGAGGCTCCCAGAGCCAGCAACTTGAACCAAAAGCAGAAAGAGCCAGGCTCTCAAATGTCACACCATGCAGGCTAAACAAAACCAGCAGCATCTACCACCTGCAAACCTCTCCTAAAATAAACAAACAAGACCAAAACCATCGATATTTAGAAATCTGTAAAATTCTCCCTTAAATCTCTCTTCTATAAAATGTAAATAACAGCCCTACACTGGATCTTGACAGAACAGAAACCTATTTTCATGGCTTACAACAGAACTGGACTCGTGGTTTGGCAAGAGGAAGGGGTTTGATGCTTTGCAGAGCCACATTCCTGACCAGGCTGATTGTTCCCACAGTGCCCAACAGCCCCAGCTGTCACCCTTGAGTTAAAAACCCCAAAACATCTCCCCAGACTGCTCACCTCTGCGGCCCCAAGAGCTCAGCACTGCAGCAGGAGGTCAGTGACACCAGCCTGGCTCTGTCCCTCACTCAAGCTGGGTTTTCCTACACTCCCACCTCCGAGGGACAGGGCAGCAGGGACTTGAGTGGGGAACCAAGCACCCACCATCCTCATACCAGCTTCCAACCCCTGAAATCCCCGCAGGGCTCCCCTTGTCAGGGTGTGCCAGTGCATTTGGGGCTGTGCATTCACCACACGCGGCTGCTCGGAGTGGAACCTGATTTTACAGCCCCTCACAGGGGCAGGCTTGGCTGGTTTCTTCTTCCTCCTGCAATTACATTCCCATCCAATGTAATGTTTTCGTGACTGTCATATAATGGAACTTAAAGCTGATCATTTTAGAGCCCCAGCAATAACGATAAGGGTTGGCAAATACCACAGAGGGAGGCTGTGGCATCCTCTCATACAGCTGTAAAGCACAGATTGAATCTGAAACAAAAAAAGCAAAGTTGTACATGTGTTGTAGCATAAAACTTAATATCCAAGTTATTAGGCTGGGAAAAAATAGACATTAAAATCTGGCTGATATGTGTGAAGATAAACGGGGTCAATTAATTTATTTAAATTGGCTTAATAGACCATTTTTGTTCTTGTTTAACTCAAGAGCTTTAAATTTAAATGATCTAATCCTTTTTTAGCATTTTTAATATGAACACTACACCAAAAATATTATTATTGTACATAAATGAGACATAGTTTTCCTTCAGCCCATTTAATTTTATTTTTCCCTTTAAAGTAAGGGATAAGTATGTTTGTATTTGTGTCATGGCTCCAGTGCTCCCAAGCCCTTTTAAATTAAGGGCACACAGGGCAACCACAAACAGGGCAACAGCCCCAAGAGCTCCAGCTTCAGACCCACTGCAACACACAGCAGAGCTGGTTTTCCAGCTGCAGGAGCTGCCAGTTGCCATGAAACCACAGAAAAAGTCAGGGAATAATCCTCTCCCTGGCAGGTCTTTAAGGTCTCATAAATGTGGCTTAGGCCTCTCTAATAGCTCACTGCTCTTCATTATTTATGGTACAAAGAGCAGGGGGGCAAAGCCATAATTTGGGCAGTGACAGAACATCTCATTAAAATCACCAGAATAAGGAATAGCTGTAGTTTAGCTCTCAGTCACAAAATTTAAGGAATATTTTGACTGTATTTCAGATCTGAAAGCATGCAGTCCATCTTCCCCCTTGTCCCCAAAGCCATTCCCTCTGCCTTTGTTACATTTGTGAAAATAAAACTCTTTTAATTCTGAATAGTTACATTTGTGAAAATAAAACTCTTTTAATTCTGAATATTTGGTGTTTACCAAGAACAACTGTGATCATGCAAGGCCACTGCTCTCTGAGGTGTTGGGGGAAAAAATGGACAGGCAAGGGTGTGCAAGACTATTTTTGTTTTTGATAACCAGGCATGTTACAACCTTTTCAGGCTTTATTTCTTCACTTTCTAAGTGAAATTACTATCCATGTTCCTGTGTAAGTTCTCTCCAATTGAAATATCTAAATAAATGGGCAGATGATACCTTTAATACTACTAAGGACTGCAATAGTGAGCTGAAACAGAATTTGCAGGCAAACATCCTGGCCTCACCCTGAGCCCCCAGCCCTGGGTGTGCTCAGTGCCTGCTCAGGCACAGCACTCGTGGCCCTCCACTGTGATTTGTAACCTGCAGGAATAAATGGCCAGGAATTGCGAGTGAGAGCCCTACAGCATTTAGGACCCTATTCAGCTGGAAAATTACACAGCCTCCCGAGGCACATGAGCCCTGAGCGGCCTCACAGCAGCAGATCCTTTCAGGAAAAGGTCAGCCAAGCACCCGAGGAGGAGGAGGAGGAGGAGGGAATACAGGAAACATTTACCAGCTCCAAAGCAGGAGCAGCAAAGAGCTCTTCTTTGTCCCCAGGTATTTGTCTGTCTCCCTTCTCTCATCCCATGCTTGCTTTGGAAGGAGAAAACGTTCCTAAAATATTTAGGGACTGAGAAGGAGCTGTTCTCAAAGCACCACCATCTAGAGGAGATGATCTCTGTCCCTGGACTGCAGAGAACCTCAGGAGACTGCTGCTGGTAAAACAAAGTCTTGAATGTGCTTCTCCTTGAGGTACCCAAAGGAGGTGCCTAAATCCAGCCCTGGAATTCATTAGAAGCCCATGGAAAAGAGGACAAAACACAAATAAAGTGTTTATATGTGTTTTGTCCCCTTTATTTTTCACACAAAGAGCAAACTGTGATTTTCTGAGGCCACCTAAAGCCACTTCCTGCAAGAGTCTCTGCTCTCACCCTCATCATCCAGGTCACACATAATACAGGTTGTGTTGCTAAACGTAATACACTTATTTCTCTGACTGACCCTCATGCAGTCCTCCCAGTGGGTGTATTTGTTCCAGCTGTTTCTCTCAGGAACCACAAAGATATCTTGCTAAAAGGTAAATGACAGAATTTCCATGAGCATTATTTAAAAATGGAAATGAAATCCCACATTTGCACCCTCCAGTGTCATTGTTACAGAGCCTCCACTGCTGCACAAAGTGAAGGAAATACATTGGAAATGCAGAAGCACTGAGTGTAAAGGGTGCTTTTAGCGAAGAGTACACTGAAAAATAAACTGCTTCCCATCAGCGAGTACATTCTTTATCTTTAGCGTAACATTTACAAAGCTTGTTCAGGAAAAAAATGTGTTAAATCTTTCATCAGGCTACAGACACTTTATTTGGAGTCTTCACAGAAACCCAAAGTAGTGCCATAAGGTGCCTGGAATATTAGCCAAGATAAAACCTTCAGGGCCATGCACGCTACTGTTTTCAAATCTGTTCTTTCATCTGATGTGCCAGTCGAAATTACTTCTGCAACATGGTCAGAACCAACCTGGATGGATTTATAATGCCTGAAATTGCTATGGGCATATTTTTGTGAATCGCCTAGAGACAAACAGATAATTCTCTTTAGATTGTGCGAATTGCTAATTCTTATGCATGTCATGTGTTTGCCAAGTGGCATGTTTAGACAAGGAAATTGCAGAATATTCCCGATGTCACCAGAGCTCTATGCTTAGAAAGCCACAGGAGGGGAGGACAGTGTCCTTTCAGGTATCACACATATATATTACCAATAATTTTAACTCACACATTACTTGTTATCTTTCCTCACTACAAGAGTACCTGCCTAAGAAGGGAGTGAAATGCTAAAGAAAAATTACCAACTATACCAGAGCAATGCAAGTACTTGTGTGGGTAAAGGAGGCAGAACTCAGTTTTTTATTTTTCTCTGCTTAGGCAATTGGAATAAACAGTGTAAGTGTCATCTTTTGAGTCAACATGTCAAGTTGAGTTTTGTGATATCTCATCTCTGTCTGTTGGCATCATTACACCACACACAAAACCCTCTCAGAGCCTCCCTCGCTCATGCTCCCCCCAAAAACACAGCTTGTACCACCAGTCCCTGAGTTTCCCTCTCTGTTCAACCTCCTCGAAATTTCTGAACTCATTGGCCAATTTCACCCACATTTGACAAGAGATTTCAAAGCTAATTAAGCTCATGTGAGTTTTCTGCAAAAGGCGGCCAGTTGGTGCAGAGCCCCGATGAGTCTGAAGGAAAGGCTGCAGCGTGTGATCACACCTCGCTCCCACCCAGAAAACGCACACAAGAGAAATGTTAGAACAACTCCAAGAGAAAAAAGCATCAATCAAAGGTTTCAATTAACTCTCTATGGGAAATCAAGCTTTGATAAGGTTTTTTTTCTCCTATTTATTTTACTACATCTGACTCAGATTCGGAGGTGCCAGCTTTTAACTAATATAGAAATTAGCCTCATCCTTAAACCCAACAGGGATATCTCTGTATAGCATTTATTATAAAGCATAATTGTAGCTTCAGGGCATCATTACAGATGAAAATGTAAGATATACAATAAAAGAAAATTCCATTTGTATTATGGCCAGATTTTGCTTCTCGAGTGCCTCTTTACACGTGGAGAAGTCGCTGAGCAGTGTCCAGCCAGCGCAGGACTGATGGCCCCACACTTATGGCTCAAGGCCATGAGATTATTAAAACCATGGATTTAATTCCTGGCCAAAACACTATAACAACTCTGAGCAAACCCCCCTTCCTCCCTTTGGATGGATCCTTCATCTGTAAAACAAGATTTTGTTCCCTTCCCCTGCACTTCATCTCTCCTCTCTACTTGTGTTGTGCTCCCTTCTATACAAACTGGATGATGCCTGCTTTCCCTGAATGCCCATTAAACTGTTTTCTGACTCAAACAAATCCAAACACAAACATACTGAATCCACTTTTCTGAAGTATTTTAAGTGTATTTTTGTTTTGTTTCTTTTAGTCCTTGATCACTGGCCATGAAAAAATTCCAGTGGCTCCAGAAAGCTGGGTCTGCCTGTGGGAAGAATGCCAGTTTAACAAATCAGTGGCTCTGGAGTACTTAAGGAGGTGCTAGGAATAAACAGTTGCTTTTCTTTATTGGGAGGGAAACATGATTAATATAATTGTTTTAGCATGTCCTAGGTTGTGTTTTACAAGGAGGAGTAACAAATTAGCAGTCATCCTTGAGTCACTTTAAATCCCCTTCAGATTTCATCATTCTTTAAAATGGGGTTTCTCAAGGCAAACAGGAAAGAATTTTATTTTCAAAGGGAAGAGAAAACAGTGTTGCTAAAACACTTCTGCTCTGTATCCCTGCGGGATGCAAAAATAATCCATGACTGTGACTTCCATGAATTCAGTTAACTACGGCTAAATTGCATCACAGAGCCTGTCTTTAACAGATCTGCAATGGTTAATGAACATGGTGGGGAGACCAGATATTTCTTCAAAACAACTCATCAAGTAAGCTGCCTCCACTTAACAGATGTAAAGGCAGGGCCCGAAGTGGGAGCTGGCAGAAACAGATGGTGCCTAAGGGCAGCTTTCTGTT
Source organism: Taeniopygia guttata (assembly GCF_048771995.1). Taxonomy (NCBI): domain Eukaryota; kingdom Metazoa; phylum Chordata; class Aves; order Passeriformes; family Estrildidae; genus Taeniopygia; species Taeniopygia guttata. The sequence goes on along the minus strand of NC_133044.1, from coordinate 9,499,815 downwards.
CCAGTGCTCTTGGGGGCCAGGTTAGGCAGGACGGGAGGGCTGGAGAGGTGGGGGCTGTGTTTTTCAGCAGCAGGTAAAATCCATTTGTCACACCAGCTCCAACTGGGCTTTCTGCACAAAAGTTTAATATCTGAAACCAATGAGGCATTCTGCTCTCTGACTGCAGCAAGGCAGGAAAACCTCTCAGAGCAGTATGGAGCCCCAGCCTTTTCCAGCAGGGAGAGATGTCAAACTCCTCATTCTGTGAGATTTGCCTTTTCTCCTCCTTTTCCAAACAAATAAAAAATGGATATGCAAAGGGAAATGTTTTACCTTATGATACCTTCAGGGAAAGAACACAGAGCGGCAAGGGTAAGTGTGTTTTCTCTCTCTGTTCTCCATAGCATAACATCAGTAACCTCATAAAGCAGCCCCTGCTTTCTCCTTCCCTGAAATACAGACACACACTGCGGCACCAGCAATAAATCCCCATCACCTACAACTTCCAGCATTGCCAAGGTATGTGCCACAGAGAGCATTTTTATGAGCCGGTCTTTGACTGCCAGGATTTTGCCTTCATAAAGAAGAGATTTTAGTCCATTCTGTCTATTTATTTTGTGTAGAGGAATCAAGGTCAATAAACCATGGAGAAATTCACTCTACCTTATTCCATTTCAGACTTTTGTCATCCACGCTTTATCGAGTATCTGAATGAATTTTTAATATCATGCCACAAAATGCTTTGGTCTTCTATCATACACTGGGACTCTATAAATCTGATCACACTTGGGAGTTCTCAAATATACTCAGCACTGAAGAAACAGCTTTAAAGTTTAGTCATTCTGATGAAATGTAAGAGCTTATATCAGTGACAGGTTGACAGAAAAAGCTGTTTTCCTTTCCATTTCACAGACTTCCACGTATGAACGCCATGAAACATGTCAGGACTTTCTCTGAGTCTATGAAGACAGAGATGGCATCTGCTCCCAGTGGGGAGCCCTTCTAACCAGTAATACTGTAAAATTTCATGATTCTGAAATCTGATCGACAGCCAAAGGAAGGGCAGGGAGGAGGTGTTTACTGTATTTTATAGGAGAGCATCAATTGCTTGTCTTGGCACATGATGTATATTTTTATGGCATACAATGCCACTTTCAACATATTTTTTTAAATTAAAATGCATTCATGTTGGCTGAGCAGACTTATAATTTCCACTTGCTGGAAAAAAATACACATTTTTACAAACTAGGTATTAACCCTACTCGCTCATCACTGCAGTTTTAGGCAGGTGGGCAGAAGAGCCTTAAGCAAAACCACGGAGATCTACTGTCAGCAGCACAGCACAGAAGCACATGAACTCCTTCCAGCACCATTGATCCCCCTTCCAGTGGCAGCACAGAGAGGAAATGGATCCAGTGACTCTACAGCCAACTAAAAACGATCTCATAATGACATGGCCAAATTGAGATCTCATTGAGAGACTGATTTAGATTTTCGTGTTTTCTTTTAACAAATATGCATCTCTGTGGCCCTGATGAATTTATGCAGCAACCCCTACAGATTCCAGCAACTCCTGGAGCCCATGAACAAGTGCTTTCCCCAAAACCCTGGTCCAGGCAGCTGATTCCACTGAAGTATCTCTGCAGGTATGGGCTGGTGTTTGCTCAGCCACAGGGCACAACTGTTCCTTCTCCCAGCACCAGTCTTCAACCTGTGATTTCTCCAATCCTGAAATCCCACACACGTCCTTCAAGAGAGCTCTGCATTGTAAGCAACAGCAGCAAACCACCAGGGGGTACCTTTAAATTACTAAGTGCCTTTACACCTTCAAAATAAATTTAAAGTATGTACAATTCAACAGAAACCTTGCAAACCACCTGCAAACATACTGACGCCACAACTCCTGACTGTCCACATGGTGATACAAACTCTTCCTCACAAAAAAGCAAGAGGAAAAACCCAAGATTTGTAATTTTACTGACTGAATCAAGATTAAATAGAAAATGAAAGGATGGCAGTGACAGGGCACATTTATGGGATGTGAACACCAAGTCTGAATTATTAACAAATGAAAGACTGCAGCAAGCACTGTGTAGATATGGATTTGGAGGAATGATTTATCTGTGTACACAGAGCTAGGGCTTTTCTTGCTTTTAGTTTAAAGAAGATCATAGAAGTACCCAGAAAGACATTTTCAGAGTCTGATCTATCTTTTACTTGCCTGAAGTCACTGTACATAAAAGAGGGAAGAGAGAATCAAATGCTCACACTAATTATTGTTTTATTTTGTCATGCCAAGGTAGGTGTTGGTAAAATTAACTATTATGGTATAAAGAATTCAGAGTAGTTGGAAATTCAGCCATGGTCCATGAAGTGAGAGCTAACTAAGGCTACTTGAACCTGGAACTCCTGAGGTTAGGAAAGTGGGACCTCCAGGTGTATATTCGGTATATACAATAAAGTTCAATGCATTATTTAAAAGCACTGACATCTGACTTGTGGGAGTGTCTGGTCCCTGCACTCCTCCCTCCCCACAGCCCTGTGAGGCAGGTGAGGGTGTGGAGGCACTGTGGCTGCTGGGGTTCTGATTCAGGTAATACCAGGGGCAGCTGGAACAGATGGCATTCCCCGTGCTGCTGCTTTCCAGACAAAGCCTTTCCAGCCAACTGCCACTCTCCTCCCTCCTGCTTTTCTTGACTAAGGATATGTCAAGGTGGAATAAAGCAAAGTTCAGGCCTTTCCTTACCAGCAAACACCAACAGGGCAGTGCAACGCCAGAAAGAGAAATCACTGCATACAGGAAGGGCACAGCAGAACTAAAGAAAATTAAATATGTGAAGGGAGGGGGCCCACCCAGAAACTCAGGTGACTTTGTTATGCAATTAGAAAAGATAAAGTTATCCTTTTATTTCCATGCTTCCTCCTCTTCACTGGGAAGGAAAGAGGTTGGCTGCCCTCCTGTGTGTGTGCAGACACAACTCTGACTGTCCTGGGGGGCTCTAGAGGGGAGGAGAGGGTTGGGGGAACAGCTTCCACTTACAGGATGCACCCACTGATCAGTCGAAAGGCTATTGATTCCTGGCTCCTGGAAACAGCTTGTTCCATTGTGCATCGAGTGCACACTCTACCTTGCTGGAAACTTCAATAGCATGGGCCTTATTCCTGTGATAATTATGACAATTTTAGATTGACATAATTGCGAAAATTGTGAAGTTGTTCTGCATTCACACTGCTACTTGTAGTACTGCAATGAGAATATCTTTATTTTAGCAGTTAAAGAAGGTCATGTTAGCACAAGTTCAGCTTCAAAGGACTTCTAAGTTATTGTGGACTCCCAGGAAGCACAAAAAAAAAATCTAATCTATACTTCAATCTTATAAAACTGAGCTAGAAATTTCAGGACAACAAAGTGCAGCATTCTAGAGGTGGAATTTAAAAGAGGAACCATATGAGGCTATTTTCTTACTAATCTGATTGGCATTCTGAAATAATTTATTGTAGGGCTGGTATATATTTTGAGAGAGAGATCCAGGGGAAATGTGATTTTAAACATTATTTCATCCCTTCCAGCTTAAACACTTCAAGCACCCCAAAATCAGAATTGTGTACTCTTTCAAATACAGAGCTGTACCAGTTTATATCCCTGCACTCTGCTCTGGTATTATTACATTAACACAAGCTGAATGTGTGTTTTAGCATTAGAGCTTTTGCAAACTATTTGGGTTATTTTACATGTAACTGATTGCTACTTTTAGAATAATTCCTTTTTATTCTGGGCCAGATAAAGACTGTAGAATATAACATATTGTATGGTGCAGAATGCTATAGCCAGAACAGGAAAATAGTCTGAGTAGTTATTATCAGTTTGCTTTATAAGTATGTTATTTACAATACGCAACAGATGTTCTCCGAATGTTAATGGAAAAATACAGGCCTTGTATTTATTTCGTTTCTGACAGACTAAAAAGTGCAACTAATATAATAATAATAATAATCTTGGAAAACCCGAAGATTACTTCACAATTTGGAAAATGCTGTGTTGAGTCATTAGTCTTATTATCTGGTATTTTCATAACTCACTAGATAAACACTGTAAACTCTGATTTCCTGGTAATGAGCCTTTATATGTGCAAGAGCAGGCCTCCAAGAAATCTCAATTAAGCCTAAGGAAGAGTGTTTTGGAATGACCCAGCCCTCAGGCTGCAGTGATGTGTGAGTGCCTGCACCCACACTGGGCTCTCCCTCCCTCCCTGCCCATGGACAGGCTCAGGACTGACCCCTCCAAACCCTCTTTCCCCCCTGCTAACTTGGTTTGCTTCTCTCTGCTTCCACCCTGAGCTCCAGCAGCCTCAGGGCTTCAGGTTCTCCTCGTGCCAGGGTCTGTAGGACAAATCTGATCTTTGTTACTCCATCAGGGACCCAGTTCCATCCACAAAAGCTTAAGGGAGTCCCATCTGCTGAGAAAATGGGACAACTTCTGCCATCCCTGCTGTCCAGGAACAAGGACTCCAAGTTCATTCCTGGTGTTTGCCATGGGAGTTATAAATTCCCCCCACGTGCAGCACAAGTGATTCCTTAGCAGATAAAGTTGAACACACTGTTGCTACACCTCAGAATTGTTCTGTGATCTTACTTACAGGAGAGTCATACCTGCAGCAGACACATTCTGGAGGCTTATCCACTCTTTGTTTGGATGCAAAATCTATGGATACCACTAGATTTTCCCTGTTAATTCTACTTTATCTGATTTTCTTGTATAAACAGTATTACACCACACTGATAGGTGTAACTGGTAGGTGCCACACAGGAGCCTAAGTGGACAAAAAGCTTGATTAGCCACAGTCTTGTGCCTTGTGTAGTCACTCAGGCAGCCTACAAGGCTCCTGTGAAATACTATTAACCTGAAAAGGTGTTTTTTTCACCAGTCCCTCAGGGATAAAGTGCAAGATGGTGCCTTTGTTATCCTCTATCTGTGTGGCACAAATCACCCTACATAGGTGAGTAATTCTATTTTCATTTTTTGCCTGCTTTTGTGTAAAAACAAGTTTTATGCAAACAAGCTCTCAGCACACCCAGCTCTAGAAACTATCAAGCCCCTTGTTGCTTTTCAGTTACATTTGACAGAGACCTAAAAACATCCAGCTATGAGAAATTCTGTGCAAATCAGTAACTCTAGTACAGGAAAGGGAGCTAAAGCTCAGCCCAGGAGTCAGCTGGCCAAGGGGCCAAGAGCAAAACCAAGGCTGAGGAGAGTGCTCAGCCAGAGGAGGGGAGCACAAGGGACCACAGGAACGTGATGTGTGCCTGGGAGTGGAAGGGAGACTGACACAGGACATGGTTATTAGAATTCATTGTCCAGCCTGGAGAAGCCTTCCAGGTCCTGAAAAAGGCTACAGGAAAGATGGAGAGACTTTTTACGAGGGCCTGAGTGACAGGACAAGGGGGAATGGCTTCACACTGACAGAGAGTGAGTTTAGGTCAGATTTAGGAAGAAGTCGCTCCCTGTGAGGGTCCTGAGGCCCTGGAACAGATTACCCAGAGAAGCTGTGGCTGCCCCATTCTTGGGAATGTCCAAGAGTTAACCCAACGTCCTTGGGTTAAATGGGGCTTGAAGCAACCTGGGATAGTGGAAGGTATCCCTGTCCATGCCAGCAGGAGGTAAAGGATGATTTCACAGGTCTCTTCCAACAGAAACTATTCTGTTATCCTATGGCTCTCCATGCCTGTGGCACAGTTTTAGCCATGTGAGGAACATGAGGTACAATGTGGTTGTACAGAACTGTGATGCCCTTTCAAAACAAAAAACTCACCCTCTCTGCCCAAAGAAATCCAGCTTAGGACAATATAGCAAATAAAAAATCCTGATTCTTTCACAATTCTCTTCCCATCTAAGCTCCGCGGTTGGGAAAATAACATCCATCGCTATTGTACATGACATGTAAAAAAAAAAAATGCAACAGCCACATCTGGTATCATTAATACTTTAGCAGACTTCCTATTTTTAAATTGGTACCATTCTGCAAGCAAAATGACAGCTCCTCACAGCGCCTGTGAATCTGCACAGCAGAGCCACAACCTGCGGCAGCCACCGCTGCAGCTGCAGACAGGGCTGACAGCATTTCAGAGCACTCGCACCAGCACAGCCTGCTTCTGCTGAGGCCCTGAAATGCCAGCCTGGCATTTTCCAGGAGTTTTTACAGGTGAAAAGCGAGCTAATAAACTGCTCAGCAGCCAGTGCTGCCAAAGGGGATGGGAGCACATGAGGGGAGACACCTGCGGCTCCGCGGAATGGACCAGGTGCGCCCGGAACATTTCCTCAGCGCTGCCAACGGGACGCAGGCAACAGGAAACCAGCTGGATTTATAGGTCAGCTTAATCAAGCCTCTGCTGAGCCCTTCCAGCTCCTGTCTGCAGAGCCTCAGCACAGCGCAGGGCTGGTGGCTGCCACAGCTCCCACTCGGAGCCCTGGGCACGGGGAGCTGCCCCCTTCGCACAGCGCGAGCTCAGCCCGACTTTCTGTGTTTCTTCTCAGGGCTGAACACCTGGAAAACGTGCCAGGAGTGTTTTTGTGGAACAAATCACGGAGTGTGTGCCCTGGCTGTGCTCAGGCAGGAAGGGAGCAGAGCCAGCCCCGACCCTGGCACAGTGGGGCTGTTGGCTCCCAAGGCCGGCGCTCACAAAATCAATCGCTCCTGCAACACGAGCGAGCCGTGGTACAGACTTCAGGAAATATCAGTCTCCTGAGGTAACCACAAGCTTAAAATTAGGCTCTGGGATGACAAAAAATTCTATCTGCCTGTGCCCTGATGTGTCTCATCCATCTCAGGGAGTTACCAAGGCTTCATCTACTCTGCTTACTTACGTCAATGAAATCAAGCAGGCTCCTGAAGCGACCACAGGAAGTTCTCCACATGTAGCTGAGGCATCTGGAGCTCTTCCCATTATTTAATTCTCGCTTGGATGCTAATTCAAATCACCACAACAGAAAGCAGAGACATTTCTCAATCTTTCCTCAGGAGGGATTTACCCGTGTAAATCCCATCATGGAATAATGCCTCTGGACAAATTAAAACATAAAACTTTCCAGTCTCATTAAGCACTTGACTTTTCTCAGGTCCTCTATCTCACTGCCCGTCTGGAACACCTACAACACTACAAAATGAACCATCCAACAGTCACTGTGCTTTGCATTGTGCGCTGTACATAAAAGCATTGCCCAAACTGACTTCTGCTGTGAGCTGCTACCTGCAATACATCTGTAGAATGTAAATACATTCTTTATCTGTAGATAAAGAATTCAGTGTACTGAGGAAATCTTAGAAAGTCTCTGCTGAGAATTAATCTTTACACCTACTGATGAACAGATGGAACACAAGGGTTCCAGTGCTCACCAAAACGAGAGGTTTCAGAAGAACAAAACCCACCTAAACCCACAGATTTTAATCTCTGAAATGAAGAAATGGATCCTTGGATAGAAAATCCACCATTCAAAGTTCCTACCTCTTTTAAGACCTTTGCACATCTGGACTTCTCCAGCCCTACCCTGATTGCTGTTGTTTTGCCCAGACTTTAGTCACTCTTGTTCAGCTGTGCTACCTGGGAAAACTGGAGTGGTTGTATATCCTAGTGAGCTTCCAGATGCTTCTTTTTTATTTTCCCCCAGTTTCTCTTCATTGTAAAGTAGGATATTAGTTCTCACTTACACACCCAATTAATTACAGTCAGAATGGAGGATGCAAAGCATCTACCAGACCCTGAGCAGGTTTTTTAGCTTTGCAACCTTTCTAAATATGGAGATTTCCAAAGGAAAAGAAGTCCGAATGCATGATGCTTAGTAAAACATAGCATGTATTACCCCTGTTCATCTTTCCTCCTTACTCCATTTTCATTTATTGTTTTATGTATGAAATTGGATAACAAAGTGCAAGTCCCACTATGGACTGTGATCAGGCTCTCATGAAAGTGCTGCCTAGCTGAGCTTTTAAAAATGAAACAAAGCAAACCCCAAACTACAGTGATTTTAATTTGCAGGGAAAAATATCCTATCCATACCTCAGCTGAAACCATATCTGAAACTGACAGCAGAACCATAAGCACGTTGCTGACCAAGGGAAAGCCTTTTGAACATGATAATTATGGAACTCTCCCTTTTGGCACTAGACTTAGTACATCTGGACCCCAGCACTTCCTGCAGAAGGCTATACACGCCTCACAGCTAGCAGACAGACCACAGAAACTTCTAACTAATAAGCAGATAAAAGAACTAAAAATCCACAATCTTGTGTTTGCAGAGGAGCCTCAAAAATCTGGGGTGTGCATGGCTATGTGCGATTTGCTTTGTGAAGGGTAAAAAACCCGTCGTGTCGGAAGGCAAAGCATCATTAAGGGCAGCTTCCACTGAGAACCCCATGGAGAAAGCCCAGTCTCCCTGGACAGCAAGACACTTCCCTGACTTCCCAGGGACCAGTTATTGGGTCAAAACAATCTATTAGGGCTGAGCACCGTGCTCGCGGGCTGCAGTCCCCCCGCTCGGTTCCTGCGGCGCGCTGGCACCGCGGGCCCGTGTGATGTATTTTTGCTGTCAGTGCTGAAATAACACGAAATGCGTCGGAGCGGGCCCCACCTGCCGAGCAATATGTTCCCGATCCCTCAGGCAGAGCCGTGTGCTGCTCGGCGAGGAAAAACTTCCTCCCACCCGGCACATGGCAGGGCAGGGAGAGACATGCACGTGCCCACCCAGGGATGGGGCTGGGATGTGGCACCAGCAGCACCCCCGCCTCGCTCGCTGTGACAAGGAACTGCCTCCATCTCGTGTATTAAAAAAAGAAAAAAAAAAGAGAAAAAGGCAGAAGAAAAGGGGAAGAGGAAGAAGGGAAAGAATCCCAGCCTGTTAATCACATACATCATTACCGCAATTGGCTGAGAAGTTGGCTTGTTGAGGGTTGATTCATGAGCTCATGGTGCGAGCCAAGAAAAGAGAAAAAGATGGAAATCTCCTTATTTATTTATCTGTAATACAGCAGGAGGCTCTCCTGAATGCTGGTGGTCCCACAGCCCAGGCTGACCCTCGGGAGGCTGCTCTGACTGCCACAGGACTCGCTGAGCCCGTCCCCACTGACCAACACCATCACCCCGTACCCCCTGTAGTTTTCTCATCACAGACAGGAATTAGCAGGGTGAGAACCAGGACACGGTGTGGGAAATTCAGGACTCTTGGAAAACTAATGAATATGATTAAGTAGAAGCTTTATATTGTTTATGTTACACACATATTTATAGATTCTACAAACTACCAAGTACACACTTCTTGATCGGTGTCTTTGTCTTGTTCACTCGTTTTCTGCCTGCATTTCTTAGAGTTTATGATTGGTTATATTCTAGATGTTTCACAGTCTTCTCTTATCTAGTTTTTGCAGTCTTGGTATTCGGTTTCTCAGCTTCTTCTTTGTTAATTTAGCACAATTTATGTTTCAGTAGCCTCGGTGAATTATTGCGGCTTTGATAACAAACTTAGAAGCAGGCTGGCTGGTGCACAATGTGGCCTAACCCTTGTAAACACATTGCAACGAGAAGGCAATAAATACATTGCAGCAGCACAGCCTCTTCTGAGGAGGGGAGGTCTCCAGTTTGTGGTGGTGCCTCTGCAGCAGCAGCAGGTGAATGCAGATGAGTTTCCTGCTCGCTCGTGCAGCATCGCTGCTGCGCCGGCGGCCTGTGCCGTGGTACCTCAGAGAAGCAAAGCACTTCCCAACCCTCAGCACACACAACAAATGGAAAAGGATGAGCTCCATCCCATCTGGTGAGCCAGCTCTCTGCAGGTCACATTAAACAGCATAATTAATAGTTTTAGACTAAATACGCACAGCCCTCCCGTTCCACCACAAATAATCCTTTCAAAGAACAGCAGAATTTGGGGGTTTTTAACTGCTCCACGGCTACAAAGACACCATCTTAGTGTAAAATTACTTTTTCCTCTCACACCAATTTTGTTTGGAAAGAGCTTCACTGCTTCAGAGCTGCTCTTTGTGTATCATACTACAACAGAACAATTATTGAGATTCATCTCCCCAGCATGAGGTTTTTTGCTGTGCCAAATTTCCTATTAAATAGATTTTTCTGAACTTTCAGTAACTGCTGGCTACATTAAGTTGTATTATAAAATGAATCCAAACTAATAAACAGTTATGGCTATTTTTTAATGTGGAAAAAGGGAGTAAATTTCATAAAAGAATAGCCATGAAGTATGGACAATAAAGTCCTTTACCCCTGCAGCTATTCTTCCTGATATGATTTATACAGTGGGACAGTCATAAACCAAGAAAGCAATAATATCAGAGGTTTTTAATGTTTCTGGGGTTTGATACTCAAACATTCAAAAGTTGTTTGCAGTTTCATTCATTTGCTTATACATCTATATAGAAAAACTAAGAATCTGCTGTGGCAGTGCAGCGCTGAGCACGCACACCAGGGAACCACATCAGGGAAGAGCCTGTGTAGTCCCACTGCTCCTGACCACTGCAGATGGCATTTCCCCACCTGTGCAAGAAGCTTTACACAGCCTGGGTGGGTTTTTCCTTCCCAGTACTTCACAGCTGGAGTACATACACGAGTGTGTCCTACTTCACACAAGTGTGCACGTCTTTGCTCCTGTAAGCAGGGATTTTCAGCCAGCTCACCGAGAGCTGACATCTGCTGACACATGGAAACACTCTTGAGGCATCTCAAAACCTTGGCCACACCAAAGGCAGGGTCCATGCCCTAGGGAGGTGATACCTCATGGACAATGACTGTAAAATCTCTGCCTGAGCAGCCGGGCCTTACACTGAGCTGGATGGGCTCTGATTGCAAGGTTTGGGCTTTTTATATTATACCAAAAAAAACAATTCTGATGGTTCATCCTTTGGAGCCCCTCGCTCAAACACCATAAAACAAAACAAAATTGGCCCCCAAAGCCGGCCCACGTTAAAGACTTATGAACACTGCTAATCTGTGACAAAACCAGGAAGTGTAATTAGTCCTGTCAAACCATCTGCCAGGCCTGAGAGACCTGGATGATATTTGGGAAAAGCATCTAAACATGTGTGCACCTGTCCCAAGCCCCAGACCATCCAAACTTGGCCATCAGCTGGGTAAAACAGGATATGACACTTCTGTTGAAAAGGCCGGAGGAAGAAAAGTCTGCTAATACAGAAAGGTTAATTCAGAAACTACCAATAATAGCCACTTCAAAATCCTGTTACTAAGGATCAGCCCAGAGCAGAAGGGAACTGACAGAATTCAAACTGCATAACCACTGCATGGGTGCTGTCATGAGGAGTTGGGCTTCAAAATCTCTGTGTTTTGGTTCACTATTAGACTACTTTCTCCACCACAGCATCTCTCCAAGAGGTGCTTTGGAGGAGATAGAAAGCCAGAGGTGGAGCAGAGTGTGAAGGTGTCTCAAGGAAGGCCCAGACATCATCTCCCAGGCTGGATCAGCACGACTGGGCTCACAGTGGCTCCAGAGCTGCTCTGTTCTTCCAGGAGAACTCCATGGTTCCCTCATCACGCTTCTCTCCAAGACAACACTTGATGCATTTCACAGCAGAAGCGTGAACAGACGAGGGAGAGGGACAACATGAGCTGGAGGCCATCTCTGGAGCCCACAGTGCTGTGGAACAGCCCCAGAGTGTGCTTGCACATCAGCACAGGATGTCAGGGGGAACACGAGAAGGCTGAAAACCACTCAGGGCTGGCCAAGTCAGACAGAACAAGGCAGGCTCTGACAGCAGCTTCTGACTGACATGGACCTTGTGGGCAAACAAAGTGTGCATTCACCACTGAGGTTGGTTAATTTGTGTGGTCAGTGCCTGCCCAAGGGCCAAAGCCCGCAGTTAAACAAACAGCACTCATTGTGTAGACTGTCCATAAAAACCTTGACAAAGGTTTTAGTTAAGTTTGTATTTGCCAAATTTTGCTGTTTTTTTCAAAGTAAATGTTTTTTACAGAAGAATCACAACAGAGTTGAGAAGAATGTTGAGGGAAAAAAGTAGATTTTGCTTTTCCTTTAATGGTTTAACTGGTCTTGAAGACTGTCAGTAGAGACAGTTAACTTATCCTGACCTTCTCCTGCGATAGGCATGGGATGATCTCACAATCAATCTACTGCAGTTCCAGAAAGGATGCAGATTGTTCAGGAAACAGCCAATTCTTTTATCCACTTCAATTTGATTCCAAGTACCTCCGTGATTTGATTCCAATCCCTCTGTCATTTGAGGCAGTTTCTGGATGCTCTGCCCTGATCAGGCTGCACAGGGACTGATGGTTGCACCCCCTTCAATCCCTCACAAGCCATCCATACTCATATTCAGTCCTCTCTGGTCTAAAAACAATCATTTCCCTGTAATTTAATTTTCACATAGAAGGTTTTGTCTTGAGGAACAGTAGGAAGAGGAGCAAACCCAAACTTTGTCCAGGAGCACAACTGCCATGCTGCAGGCCACGTGTGAATTTGCACCACAAATACCCAACCCCCTGGATGTCAAACAAGAACATGTCTGGATTCACAGAAGGAGCCAGCCCAGCCCACACTGGGTTTTTATGTTGAATACTCAGCTTTGTATCTCAGATAGTGTCATCACACCAGGCATGGGTAAAGATGTAGTCAAGCTTTCTAAATTTCACAACTCATGTATCTTTAATGCATGATGCATTCAACTGATCAACTCTTCACCTGCCTTTAGAGCTCCTTCAAAGCTTGTATGTTTAGCCAACCTCTAAAAATATCACAGGATCTGATTATTTAAAGTTACCACCTAGCTATGGTTAAGAAAAGTGGCAAAGCTTTTCAGTTTTCAGGGATGGAAGAGTCTGCTGTGACCTCTCCAAACACTGACAGACACTAAGAGGCCCCTCAGTTGGTTTAACCAGATTTCCTGAAGTCACCACGTGTACAAAAGGAACATATGCAGGGATAGAGAGTGAGTGTCCCCACGGCACTGTCATATATGCCAAAGCTCTACAGATTATTAATACATGGGCTTGCCCCCTTCAATCTACAAGAGCTCTTGTAATGCCTCAAATTAATTGGAGAAGAGTGCAGCAGCTCCAAAGAGATGATTAAGATCAATTATTAATTCCTCTTCCTATTCTTTCCTCTGTATTAAACTTCAGGATGAGAATCCCACTAATGAAACAGCAACTATAATAAAATAAATTGGTACAAAACTAGCTCTTCAGTAAAAAATAATTAGAGGAAATAATTTTTGCCTGTTCTAAATTCCTGAGTGAGACCATCTTGTTGCAGCCAATATAGATGACAGAAATAGAATCACACTTTTTCTTTGAAGTAAATAGATGCTATTTTCTGGTTTTTCTTTTTGGGAAAATAAGACAAGTGGAGTTTCAGGAGAGTGCCCTCAAAGAGCTCAAGAGTAGCAGAGGATGTAGGAAATGAACGATAAAAGGTATGTTGTGTGTGCGCATGTCTGAGAAAAGACCAGGAGTGTGCAGATCCATGTGGTGGCTGAGGAGGTGTTTGTTTAAGATCTGCGTTTGCTGGAGTTCTCAGGAGGATCAGAGAGTGGGAATGAGAGATCTTCACATCTTAACCAAAGAGCTAGGAAGTGAAGGACATGAAGCAGGAGTGGTGCTGAGTTGGTACAAACAAACAGAAACAAAGAACCGAGAGGTTAACAATGTTATAACTAAAATCTTCTTTCCCTTTCAATTGCCTGAGCTTTGGACTTTTAATCCCAAGAGCTCTCCAGCTTTCTACTACATCTCCTAGGAAAACCAGAGAAGTCTGGATCTGATATCTCTGAAAGAGAACAACAACAACAAAAAAAGCAGCCAAGAGCTAAACAAACAACCTTTCAAAACATTTTGTACAACCTAACGAAGCAAATGGGACACGAGCAGAAGGCTCTTTATTCCCCTCCTCCCTTGCAGGTCACCTTTATCCATGACACACAGCAACAAAAGCAGAGAAATGAAAGTTAAGGCCAACAGCCTGTCCTTAACTCATCCTGCTGTGCTTTGGTGCTGCGGGGCGCTCAGATTAATGTGGATGTCACACAGCATATGCTGGAAAAACGAGGCACCACAGGACGTGTGAAGAATGGAGGGTTCAGGCTCTGGGCATTCTTATCAAGGTAAAGCTCACAGACCTGAAATGCTTCATCTCCATGGATTCAGACCTTTGTTACTTGGATCTCTTCCCTCGGATTTGCAGGCTGGAGCATTGTGGCCGTGGAATTTGTGCATCTGGCTTTCCTGAGATGCACGGGAATTATGCAACTCTGCCTGAGCACTGTTGTCTTTGTTTTTAAAACAACATATTCATTCTAGGTTTGATGAGCACACTGAGATCCCCAAATCTCTGATCTTCACAGTCAGGTGCACAATACAACACAAAGCTTTTGCTTTTGTTTTGATTTTTTTATCTTACAAAGCAGACAAAAGACTTTTCAAATAAGCAGAACATAAAAGAGTGATGTGTTGTATTGGGAGAAAAACCCAAAGTCCAATGTGAAAACAAGCAGAATTTAATGTAAAAACCATGTTTTTCAAGATTTTTGGCAGTTATCAGAAGCTAAGAGCTACCAAAGTACAAGTCTTCATACATTTCATAGAAGGGCAGCAGCTGCACATGTAAAATGACAAGTACTCTTGTCACCTCTAGGTCAAAATCCATTTCAACAATATCTCAACAGTTTAAATCTGTTGTAACTATAGTATCAATAACTGGAATATCTACACAGTAACTCTCCAAATCACGAGCTGTGCTCAAAACTGTGCACGAAGTCGTAAGTGAACAGCTGAAATGATCCCCAGAGATGAAATCAAAGCAGGAGGAAATCAAACATTAAGGGCTGACTCGTGGCACCAGGGCTCCCTGCCAGGCAGCAGACCCAGCCCTGCTCAGCTCTGCTCCAGGCTCCTGCCCTGGGCGGCAGCTCAGCTCTGCATTTCCTGCAGCAGGATTTGGGCAGGGACTCGGGCCAGCTTTGGCAGCCCAGCAGAGCCCTGCAGGGCTGCAGGAGATGGGGAAATGAGGCAGGTCTGAGAGCCCTGCCCTGGAGCAGGAGGAGCAGCAGGGTGGGACCAGGGCTGAACTTCTGCTGCTCTCCCAAACGCTCCCAAGGCACCAACAACTGACCCTGCTCCCCATGCACTGAAGCAGTGAGAGGACACTCACTTTTTCTCTAAATAGCAGCTTATAAACACCATCAGAATGTATTCCTGCTGCATTCAAGATGCCCCAGCAAACCTTGAGCTCCCTAAGACAGCAAGAGGATGCTCCCTTAAGTCTTAATTACAGGAGCAGCAATCCCTGTTTCTAGGGGCAAGGCCCCAAGCAGGCTGGGAGCTCTTTTTGGGAGCCACTCTGCCCCTGGCAGCCTCCACAAGAGCAAAGCAAAGCCCTGCTGGAGAGGCGGGATCTGAATTTGCAAACAGAAAAGTCCCCAATAAGAGAAAGGAAAAAGGAGTAAGGCAAACTGAACCTCAACCCCCACATTCCTTGTTAGCCAGTCCTCATGCTGCAGAGGCTTTATATCCACACATCTTAAGAAATGTAAAGGGAACCATAAACCAAATTCAATTTAATTGGGTGCTCTCCTGACAGAACAGTTATTAATAAGATTGCATTGTACAAACCTCCATGAAATCCCAAATGCAGTCAAAGCACCCGCAAAAACATTTAACACCCAGCAAGCAACATGCTGCTGGATTGATGCTCCTCTCCTTTGCTCTTCCCCCTCCAATTCTCTCCCTTCTTTTACCCAATTATCAAATTAAAAAAAAAAAAAAAAAAAAAAAAGGAGGCAAAAAACCAGCTCATCTTGAACAGCTCCTATAAATTATTCACATGATATTACAGTGTATGTCAGCAGTCTCACAGTGTTTAAAAAACTTAACTACAAGCCAATTAAAATGTAAACTGAGAAAGACGGATTGGGTTGGGTCGCTCTGGTGTGAACTTGAGCAGCTCATAACAATACACACAACTTCTAGACCTGCTAATTTGACAGCTACTTTCATCAGCAGGCATGTTTTCTTCCTTTCTTTTTTTTTTTTTTTTTAATCCTGTATTTCTCAGAGGACAAGTCAGCCTAGATCCAGCAGAGAAATCCTCTGGCCCCACAGTGCTGTGCAGGCACTCACAGGGGTCTGAGTTACTTTCATGATTGTACAGTGGAAAAGGGGCAAAGGAACCTTTCCCTTCTGCAGACACCAGCTACTGAATTTTTACATTTAAATGACAGCACTTCAAGTGGCAGAGTATATTTCTTAAATAAAGCCATAAATTTTTCACAAAAATAAGGATACAGTCTATTCTATTGCTACAGCAAAATAAACACCTTCCAAAAAAAGACATTTAGGATTACCCAGTGTGTACATCTGTGTAGCAACACTGGACATCTGCCTAAATTGCTTAGTGCTGGACTGCTGAGTAAGCCAGGCACCAATTAGCTGTTACAGTGATAATGACACTAATTTTAATCTTCATGGGTTAATTACAAGAGCACCGTGAAGTCAGACTGTGATCTCACAGTCAGAAGCATCGGGGAAAACCTCAAAACCTTAAAGCATTATAGACATAAGAACAATATTTAACCAGGGAAATTTAAGGTGGTCCTAGCTAAAATCCCAATCAAGGAACCAGAACATTTGGATTTCCTTGTGACCCATCAATGGGCCATCACAAACCAGCCATTTCCCTCATCCCTGCAGGGGGAGGATGGTGGGGGACTGGGCTGTAAGAATTGAAACTGAAGGCAGTAAAAAAAGCAATCATTAGATTTTCCTGCTTTTTGTCTCTCTCTGTTGCTTAAGAAAGGGGAAACCTGGGACCACCAGGTTCCACCAACTAAAGACCAAATACCAAGCAGGAGCACACCCATTAGAATCACATTCTTGTGATAGTGATGAAAGAAAAGAAAAAGGCAAATTTTAAAGAATATCCAAAGTTTTGTTGCAGCCAAGAGTACTGTAGTTCCCTGCTTGAAGATTTCTACTTGCAGCATTTTAATATTTCCATTAAAAAAACCCCACATTTTTATATCACACTCTTAACCTGAACTAGAGCTTTAAGCAGTGCATTTCCTGAAAGATCAGCCAACTCAGCCTGTGCAAACAGCCCTGTCTGCAGGAGCTGAGAGGGCACAAAGAGCAAGGCCCAGCTTTTGGCAAGGATAATGGGCAATCCTGAGCACCTCTTTGCTCAGGACTGAGACAAAGCAACAGATGAACATCCAGAAAGAAAAGCTCACTCTGCTCTTCTGAAGCTGCCTGCTGAATGCTAACCAAAGATGGCAGAGTAGTTTTGCTCCAAATGTTCTGTATAAAATGGGAAATGAGAAACAAAGCAAGAGCCATTTTTTGTTCATCTCTTACAAAAAAGAAAACCAATATAAGCAAAGCACTGTAGCTTTTATATATAAACTCATGAAAATACATTGCCTTAATGTTTTTTATCCCCCAATTCTCATATCTTAGAAGTTGCATGTGATAACTTTTTATAAATTAAAGCACTTTGAAGATGCAGTGAAACAATTTTCTAAAAGAAAATAAAAAGAAAAATAGGGAGCAACCTTTGAACACTCTTAAATCCTCATTTTTAGGATGTGTATGAGCCAGGAATAGAATCACCTAACAGGATTCATTTTTACTGATTCAAGTCATGCCATGACTGTAAATTCTGTGCTGGTCAAACAGCTGGAGGAGTTCTCATTTCAGGCCCAGAAAAAAGGGTTTTATTTCTACCAGCATTCATTGTGCAGTTTTTCTTTCTGCAAGGCATTGAGAAAATGAAGGGAATTAGGATGTGGCATCTGAAATGACAGTTCCCTGAGAACACTGTTTTCTGTATACCTGAATTTGAGTTTTTCTATTGATCTTTCCTGCCTTCCCTAATTCACCTCCATTCTGGTGGTGACAGTGCTGATCATACCTGTCATCTCCAGTTCTTCTTGATCCTGTATGAGGATCTGAAATTCAAGACCCTAAATCCCAACAATGAAAATCCTCACTGCATTAATAACCACATGCCAGAGATGCTCTTATGGCACTGGCAGAGCTCGAGCAGAGGCTCAGAAACCTCCTGGATGCAGCTGCACATTGTTTTCACTGTTGCTTATTTGATTGAGGGTTTTTCCTTCCCTTTTTTAAGGGCTTGGCATCCTTCTTATCAGTCTGCTGGTAAAGAGATGCTCTTCTTTCACTTCCCTTTATAGAAAAAATATTGGATTCTGGAAAGTAACTTAATCACATATGCAACAAGAGCCCAGTTGTGAGAAATTTGCAGTTTCCTCATTCACCCTCTTTTATGCTAATTATTTTATAACACTTGTGGATATTTTATCAGTCCCATCATCCCACATTATTTAGATATCAGTGCCTGTGAAGCAAGAGTTATCCTAAGTTTATCCACAGAAAAACTGTGGTGGCTCTGTCCTAGCATTCTTCCCTGACAAACTCCTTAACAGCAAGTTTCCCACTTACACCAGCTCATTACAGTGGAAGCCATTCTCTTATAATTGATCTTATCCCTATGTTAAACACTCTTAGCATCATGTCAACCCTCCAGTATGGTCAATTACTAGGTAATAGTGCCCACTTTCACATATCTGATTGCTGAAATGGTAAGATCAATAATTAACAGAACAGAGCCCCATTAAATGCTGCCTCCAGGAATGAATAAAGGAAATTACCCCACCTACTTCTTTTGCTGATTCTGAGGATACCAGACCTAGAAACACCCAAATTTACTGGTGCTTCAGGAAACTTTTTCATCCCCAGTTCTACCCAGACCAGAATTTTTTTTATTAATATAAACAAAACAAAAATATAAACAAAACAAAAACCACAAACTCCCACAAACTCACAAAACACATAAATTGATTGATGTAAACAAAACAAAAATAAACAAAACTACAAAACTCCCACAAACAAAAAAAACAAAAACAAAAAAACCCCACACTCCATTTTTTATAAGTATGTTATCTCATTATAAAAAAAGCAACTACGTTCTCTCTGCTCTGTTTGAATGTTCATGATCTCAGGACTGACTGCAAGTTCCTTCACCCATTTTTTTTCATAACTGGATAGAATCTTTGGGCTTCTTTTTCTCATTTTCTGTTTTCTTTCCATTTTGGTAGGCCCTGGTCCAGAGGTTTTACACACATGCCTCAAGATTTCAGTTTTTACTCTCACCTGTCCTCCTTCCTCAGTGCCTTTGGAGCTGGGTCACAACATAGGATACAAAAATACATCAGCTTTACTGGCTAAATTATAATATTGATTAGGTATCTAAACTGGACATCAATTCCTTAACTAATAAAAGCAGCCATAAAATCCAGACTGTCAATTGTTCTTTGAGACAAGTGATGTGCTTCAGGAAAAGCTAATTTTAACAATTTTAATGTGCTGTCAAGGTTAGACAGGAGGGAGAAAATCACACACATAAAATATATTTACTTGCACTACAAAACCCCACCCCATCTCCTGGTACTCGTTTTGTCTCTCCAAGTCATGTCATGAGAATTTGATCACTTCAATAAAAAGAGTATTTTACAGAGTGAACAACTAGCAAATCATCCACTCAACCTGTGCCTAGAGAAATTCAATGCTAGGAGGAAATCACATGCAGTTTTTTCTAAGAAAAAACTAAAATACCTGATTTATATCTTTCTTATCCAGATATGGACTCTGGCATGGTGAAATTCTAGGGGGCTTGGGCTTTTTTTCATACTGCTGACAAACAAAATTGTTTGGTTCAGCACAGTTTACATTGTACAACAAAGTTTCCATCACTTCCATAGCCCCCATGTACTTAAAACCAGAACACTGTTAAGTGTGGGGTTTGGTTTTTCTTTCATTTGTAATCTGTTTTACTGTTCAAAGCCTGCACAGTAGGAAAACCCTCTTCTCTGAGCTGAAGAAAATAAAAGGTATTTGTACACTCATTGGATGCTAAACTAACTCAGGGACAGTCAACAGGAAAGTTTTTCACTCTTTCCAAATACTTACTTTAAGATGCTGCTTTCTAAACTTCTGAGGACTCACAGAAAATATCCCTTACATTGTTAAAAAACAGCTTTTTAGAAATCAAGAACCTGATAGTTATTGGAAAACTCTGTTCAAGAGGAACCTACCATATGCAATTACCTCCAAAGTCCTCAAGTCAATTTTCCTGTTTTGCCCTGGAAATCACAGCAAAATTCCCCTTTGTGTATTCTCCCCTTTGAAAGAAACTGGGCAGAATTCTGATACACTCACTGACCTCGGTGAAAGAAAATGCTTTCCTTATGGCAAAGACTAAAAATAAGTACGGGGAAGTTCATTGGAATTTTCATACTCAGAGTACATATAAAAAACTGGCAAGAAATCAAACTTAGTCCACACCAATTGGCCAGTGCCTTTATTTCCTCCAGCCTTTGATGTTCTCTATTTTGCTCTATTACTCTCATTTTCTTTCTGGTGCTGTTGCCAGCCTCTCTTTGGAGCAGAAAATGGCAGCACAAGGACATTCACCAGAGCACTTTGGTGTTGCTGTGTCTCAGAATAACTGGGAATGTCCTGAGAATAACAACCTCTGCTCTGTCCCAGCGGTTCCAGTCAGACATGGCTGTTGAAAGCTGGATTCCTGGCTTGATCTGTGCAGTCAGGTGAGCTTCAATGATATGTTCACAAGTGCTACACTTTCAGAAATCCGTACAAATGGCATGACTTGAGCTTTTCATTTTGGAGGAATTCCACAGGTGTATGACATGCCTTTCCAGTCGGAGCCAAAGCACACACAGGGATGAACACCTATTTTCCACTCCTTCCGAAGCCATCCAGGCATTTTTTCTCTGAATACCAAAAAAAAAGAAGTATTCTCTGCTCACTACACACTTTCAAGCTGGTTGTTTGTGCCAGAACTGTTTTACCCACTTTTAATTGCCACCAACATAAGTATCAAATTTTGTATTACGAGCAATGAGTCACGTCTGTGTTAATGACAAAGAAAATGCTTTATGGAGCAGATTCAAAGCTTGCACAACACCTAGATCATCTTCTTTTTTAATATGCTAAGGAATGTCTGTGGTTCTGGACTTTTCAAGAAAAGATCAGCAGGGCTTCAACAATAATTGCTTCAGACTACAGATTATTCTTCTGTATTGCCAAAAAGCTGTTGAAATCTGCTCTCAATCAGTAATGTCTCCCTTAAGGAATGGAGGAAGAGAAAGGAGGGAAAGTAAAGATCATGTTTTTGAAGTTCTCTGCTTTTAGCAAGTTCTGTTCTATTTAATAGCTTCCAGAGTCAAGAAGGTCTCAGGTAGACCTGACTTACCTAACCACATGAGCAATTAGTTCCTCCAGACACTATGTCTGTTGTAATGTAGTTCACTTAACTTCACATGGTGAATCAGTTCACTTTGATGGTGTTTTTTTTCCCCTTCCCTCCTATTATTTCTCTTCCTTGTCTCTCAGCAGCTGCCTGTCTTGACACCTGACCTCCGCTTGCTCCATGGATTGACTGTTTCAGGCACTGGAAGGGAATTAAAATCTCTACCCATTCCCTTGAGAACCTGAATACACCCCCAAGTTCATTGCAAAATCCAGGTCTTGCAAATGCAAAAGGAGAGCTGCTTCCCTTGGTTTGGCTTAATTTAAGTTTGATTAAGAATGTGATTGCTGTTTCCAGCACAGACTAAAGGGAGCCATCAGTTTCTGATGGATGCTGCCTGGGCCCACAGTCACAGCTGGTGCTTTCAAACACAGCTCAAAACTTATAAAACCCAGCAAAACCCTGCCTGACCCAGCAACAAAAATTAGCACAAAAAGCTACTTCACATTCTTTGATTTATGTTAAAGTCAAATATTTCGATAGGCTGCTTAATTGGTCTGGGATTTTGGAATAAAATCCAGATATTAAGTAAACAGGAAATAACACCAACAATGTTCCAGCAAACAAAGGGCGAGCAGAGCTAATTGAACTGTTTGCTGAAGAATCAGCATACACAGAGCCATGGCAAAGGGAAGATGCTGCCAAGTACTTGTCTGCATTGTATAAAAATGTCACTCAGGCCCTTGAGTGCTGTTTCCTTTGTCTGTCACCCCCTGTGCCTAACAGAGTGCCTGTACTACGGCTCATCTACTTGTCATTGCATCTCGAGTCAATTAGGCCTACTACGGCTTTTATTTTTGAAAGCTGTGTAAATTTATATTTCTTTTCTCAACTATCACCTTAATAAGACTTGTTTAAGGCCTGTGTTTTCCTCTTGGTAAAAAGAAAAGCTCAAGCCCTAGAATTTTCCTGATCTTCATTTTTGAAGTGATCAGCACTTGGAGATGACACAGTGCAGATCCACAGCCCCCAGGTAGATGATGACTACACACCATGGAATCACAGACTGGTGTGGGTTGGAAGGGACCTTAAACTCATCTTGTGCTTGCCACGGGGACAACCCTCCACTGTCCCAGGTGATCCAAGCCCTGTCCAGCCTGGCCTTGGACACTGGCAGGGATCCAGGGGTGGCCACAGCTTTCCTGAGCACCCTGTGCCAGTGCTGTGCTTCCCCAGTGTGTGACACAGCCCACCCAGCAGAGATGGGCAGCAAAACACAAGCCCAGCGAGTGTCTCTTCCCTCTTTGCTCCCTAACACTGACACCTGTTTCCACAAGAGGGGTGCCCCCGCCTTTCACACTGTCCCAAAAGGCTCAGGGATGCATCCTTGTTCCTGTAGATTGGGGCCACTTTTAAAAATGACATTAAAATATCTGATCCTGGGATTTCTTGGTGCTCTGATCTCCTACAGACCTGAGCTGAGGCACGTGTACTCCCATGTTTTGATTGCATGTCTGGTATCTCAAACCTCACCAAAAATGCAAAAGGTATCCCAAATAATAACCTTAATAACCTTCCTCACCGATACAATGCAAACAATAAAAAGCCTTTTTGTTAAAAGAACTATTTACAGCAGAGATTTTAATGACAGCACCATGTTCACTGTGGATTCTGTGTAATCACTGCTTATTATTATTTTTTTAGACATTACAGACAAGTAAAATTTGGAAGTGAGTGCTTTGCAGGAGGCCAAACTGTGTTGTGAGTGTGGCCCTTCACCCCACAGACAGCCCCCAGCAGCACCTCCAGCCAAGTGACCTCCCCAGAGCTTTGGTGATGCAGCTCCTGCCTGTCCTGTGACACACACACACCACTTCTGTTCTGCTCAGGGATTTTCTCTGGGCTGCTGCTGCTGCTCCTCAAGTTATTAGCTCATTTCTAATTGCCAGGGAGCAGATTTCCCCATCTTACTTTAGCTATCTAATAGTGTTTAGAGCAGCTCCTATGGGTGTTCCTTCTATGCTCCATGGGAAGCGCAAGGTGGAGTGAAGGGCCCTGGGGAATGAGGCACTCATTGTACCTGTGGAGCTGGATGGCTGTCAGTGTCTCACGGGGAATGGGAATGGGATGGGAATGGGATGGGAATGGGATGGGATGGAATGGGAATGGGAATGAGATGGGAATGGGAAGGAATGGGAATGGGGATGGGAAGGAATGGGAATGGGAATGGGAAGGAATGGGAATGGGAATGGGATGGGAATGGGATGGGAATGGGATGGGAATGGGAATGGGATGGGAATGGGGATGGGAATGGGATGGGAATGGGATGGGAATGGGAATGGGAATGGGAATGGGAATGGGAATGAGAATGGGAATGGGAATGGGAATGGGAATGGGAATGGGAATGGGAATGGGAATGGGAATGGGAATGGGATGGGAATGGGATGGGAATGGGATGGGAATGGGATGGGAATGGGGATGGGAATGGGGATGGGAATGGGATGGGAATGGGATGGGATGGGATGGGATGGGATGGGATGGGATGGGATGGGAATGGGATGGGATGGGAATGGGATGGGATGGGAATGGGATGGGAATGGGATGGGAATGGGATCGGAATGGGATGGGAATGAGATGGGAATGGGATGGGAATGAGATGGGAATGAGATGGGAATGGGAAGGAATGGGCTGGACAGGCAAGGCACATCTTTCACAGCAGCTCTGCCCCGTGATTCCAGCTTAATGCTGGGACTGGAGCAATGCCACTGCATCACACTGCAGTGTGAATTCCCCACTGAGACACCCAGCAAGATCTAGAGAGAGGAACAGGGATTACTGTGCTGGACAGGGAGCAGGGAAGGAAAGATCATGTCCATGGGAGTGCTCTGAAATCCCAGCAATGAACCCAGCACAGCTCTGGCACCCTGCATCTTCCTGCTCCCCCACGCACCCCATCTGAAGCTGGAGTGCCTGACACCAGCTCTGGAGACTCACCAGGCACATCAATGAAACTGCAGACATGGGAGATGAAGGACAAATTCAACTTCCTGCTCCTCATCTTGGGGAAAAATAATACCTTTATCATTTACCTCTACTGCAGAGAAGCTTTGAGCCGGGTCTGACAGCAAATTTTCAATATATGATATTAAAGTAAAATCCTTATATCTGAATTCTTCAGAATGCTGTCAGGTTAACAATGCTCTGTTCATTTAACTCCAGCTGAAGTGTGATGGATCAATTTTCCATCTTGTCTACATGCACAGTGACTCTAGTGCAATCTCAACAGGAGATTTCTGTTGACCCCAAGAGATGCTGCTTGCAGCAGTAGCACATGCAGCTAAACCCCAGCAAAGCTGGTATTCCTTGGATGTACTTGTTCTGATTTCAGTCATCAAGAGGCACTAATGCTGATGAAAACTATTTTTCCAGTCTGTGCACCCATTCCTATCTGTACCACAGCACCTACCCACAGTGTGGGCAGTTTGTGAGTGCCACAGAACCAATGCCTGCAGAGCATTGGTTTCTTTCTTTTCTTTCTTTCTGAAACAGCCAGCTCCAGGCCTGTCCTCAGTAATGAAACACAAATGCTTTCCAGGTACATTAATCAAGTCCTTTCAGGACCAGTTCCTGGTACTGCATTAACTTCTCCATGAGGGGCTGATTGCACAGCACTCACTCCACAAGGAATGGCTGTGGACAAGAACATCAGCATCTCTGATTCTGTTCTCTGACTGCCATGAGGAACAGACA
This sequence comes from Taeniopygia guttata, assembly GCF_048771995.1. Classification (NCBI taxonomy): domain Eukaryota; kingdom Metazoa; phylum Chordata; class Aves; order Passeriformes; family Estrildidae; genus Taeniopygia; species Taeniopygia guttata. The sequence continues at coordinate 9,474,770 of NC_133044.1, read as the reverse complement.
ATTTGGAGAGATTAACAAAAACAGGTACCAACAAGACTCTGAATCTCACCTGCATTATTTAATTCCAATCACTTTCAACCTTGTAATGTGGGCTACAGAGTTCCCATGGATTATGTACTTCCAATACACTGAAAAAATGCTCAATGTCATCCCTGAATTCCCAACACTTCTCCAAAGAATAACACTAATACTCAATAAAGCCCTTCTGCAGAAAATGGAAACACTGCTCTAGCTTGAAACCATTAGAGGGGAGGATGAAGCCCGGATAGTGGGATAGTGAGCAGGGAATTTAGTGATGCCAGTGCAGCCTGAACTGGGATCTGCCATGAGCGCTGGTCTAAAAACCTTTCCCCAAACAAGGCCGGTTCATGGGACACAAAGCAAAACAATGACAGAAAAGGGAACACTTCTTTATAAACAAAAGCATTCCCCAGGAGGAAAAAAACCCACCAGAATTTAACTGCAGGAGTATTTAATAAGAAACAGCCTGTTCCAGTCTCTTCTTCATTTAATTTAAAATAAACATAAACCAGAGCTTTCCTACACAACACAGTCATTCCCTCAGAAGAACCAGAATGGAATTCAAAGGTCACCCTGGAAAGCTTGGTTGTTGGAAACTAAGGAAGAGGCTCTTGTCTATCAGTGATCCTTGAGGAGCAGCTCCCTCATCCCACCCATCAGCACCCTCCCTGAGGGTCCAGCACCCCCTGACCATCAGAACAGGACCTGCAGCACAGCCCTGCCTCTGTCCTCTGGGCAAGGCACAGCCTTCTTAGGAGATTTTCTACCCGGTCACTCCAGCGATGACAAGGACCTCGAAGCAATGGGAGGGCACTGAGCCAACCTCCAGTTATTTGTCTAAAGCTATTAAACTTCAGGGCAGGCACTGCAGAGCGTGTCACTGCATATACTGACTGTACAAGCTACACAGAGTTCAGCCAAAAGCACACATGCATTTCTGATTGCACCAAAAATAATAATGATAATAATATCAAAATGACTTCAAGGCAACCCCCCGGCCCAGCTTTACCTACCTCCATTAATCAGTTAGCCAAACAAATTCTCCTATTGTGCTAAATCTAGTAACCAAATTGCAGCGTGCTGGTAAAACCCACAAGGGTTCTTACAAAGAGTGGAAAGAAGGAACTCTCCAGACACCAGAGCAGCTTTCACGTCAGAAACCCAGGTTCACCCCAAATTCTGAGTGTGCCACAGGAGAAGGGCTGAGCTCTGCTGCTGCAGCCTGCTCTAACTCTGACCGCCCCAAATTTCCCGTGAGCAAACCTGGCAAGGAACTCCTGCAACAACAAACCAGCCTTGCAATAAAAGCCATCTGCAAAAGTGCCAATTATCCTTCTCAAATGATTATGTTCCATCCAGTTTTGCTGACAAGCAAGTTATGCCACATTTTAATAGGCAATAAAATGTATTATTAAATAATTAGTAGCTAAGAAACAGAAATTAGAGGGCACTTCCTTTCACATACATCCCCCAGTACTTCAAACTATTGATTTAAAGGCAACTCGATCCTCTAAAGAGGACAAAATGGAACCTGATACAGCAGTTTACCAGGAGACAATTACAAGGCTAATGATTGTTCACAGAGAAATGAAGCAGAGAGAAATTCTAGAGAATTCCACCCTGGCTCTGTTTTGTCTGATCTGTCTCAAAATTCCCCAAAGAGCTAAAATTTCTCCAAACCTGTTCCTTGCTCTGAGCCCATTAATTACAGTGTTAAAGGTAAAGAAGTATTGATGTCTCTCCTCTGCTCCCTCCGTTCCCCCCCAGGTAATGCCAGCACTTGCTCAGCCTTTAAGGTATGGCTGCACTAACTGAGAAAAGCCCCACTAAGACCAATTAAAGACTTTACTAAGAGGCTGAAAAGAAGACAAATGGAGGCAGCAAGCCCGATTACAAGGAACCTTTGTACAGATGTAAAGCAATTAGAACAGTCTCAAGGGCTGGCCAGTGCAGTACCTGCTAGGAAAGGATTTTACAGCTTGTCTAAACTTGGAACAATCTGTCTCTCTCTCTTTTTGGCTGAGTGTAAAAGTGAACCCTGTATTAGTGTCATGTATCGGTTGATAGCTCATATTGGTTTCCCTGAGCATGTTAAATCTGTAATGCTGGTCCCAGGTCCCTCGTGGATGACAATAGCACTACACAGACAGCTCTAACTTACAAGGAAAGGAGATATGTCTGATGCTAAACCACGATAAAAACCAGAACCAACTCTTTCAACCTTCTTTTATATGCCTGATGCAAAACCTTAGCGTGTCTCAAATTTACTGCATTGTGCTGCATAATTTGCCACAGAATGAATAAGTGAAAATGTTTGTACTGCCATTTTAATAATCAAAATAAATTCTGTAGTGACTCAAGGCAGCTTCCAATCTCAGTCTACTCTTACTTTTTCAAGGATAAAAATAAAAGCAAAAATACATTTCTAAGTAAGGAAAAGTGACCAACCAAATGGTACCTTGATGAGTTCTGCGATACACAGGTGCCCCACACCCAGCACATGCAGCCTCCCTCAGCCCACTCTCCTCCTCCCCAGCCCTGCAGAGGATTTCACAAGCCCAGCTGCCCAAAAGCCAGCAGGACCTGCCATGGGCAGCTTCCTCCTCATCCACCTGTGTTCTGGCTGCTGAGTCTGATGGAAAGGCAGTGCTGCTGGGATGGTGCTGCTGCCTTGGGCCACCTCCCTACACCTGCCCTTGCCTCTGCTGGCACTGAGGGCATGCTGAGAGCTCCTGGATCCTCTGCTGCAGCACAGATACCAAGAAAGCACCAACACAAATGCCCCAAACACTTGGCAGGGATTTCTGTGACAGTACCTACCCTGGGTACCTTCAGCCTTTGGCATCCAAAGGATGTAATGCAGACCATAAATTTGTAGCCAAGTGTATTTCTGTCATATACAGATTTCTGAGGTGGAAAAAACTTGTCTTACATTCAGGTTATCATAGCAACAACACTTGGTGCTTCCACAGGGCAAGAGAACCCAGGGAGCCACACGAGCAAAGTCACCCCTGCTCTGCAGGAGGGAAAGCAGAAGCTCCTGGACACAGCTCCTCCAGGCCAGCACCACACTTTTCCTGCACTGAATTAGGCTTTAGGCTGCTCAGCCCACATGAAACAGGAATTGGAGGTTCCTGGTCTCTGTAGGATTTGTTATAATTTTATGGCTGCCTCTCAGGGGTTTTGCTTTTTCATCACTTGTTCAGGTGGATGCAGAAAGGATGCAGAGAGGTGTCTGAAGAGGACACAAGTTGTGTAACCTGCTCGCTGCTCAGAGTCTGACAATGAACAAACTTTCTGAGGAAGCCTCTGCAAGGAAAGATTTCCTGGCAGTTTCGTCAGAGATAAATCATGTAATGCAATGTGTTTAAGCTTTTTTACCTCCCCTCACCCACACCTTGTTGTGCTAAAGACAACCCCTTGAAACTGCCCCCACAAACATAATTTCCAATAAAAGATTCAACATTTTTTAAATTAGGGTTGTTTTTTTTTCAAAGTTCTAAGTACTCAGCAGCTCCTCCTGTGGTAAAAGGGGATGTACCTGAGCTCATCCAAAAATCTGGTTTCTCCTAAAAACAAGGTCCAGATAAAAACAAAGTGCAGTGATGTGGCACACTCGCCCTTCACAGCTTAAATTCAGGTTTAGCAATGTCTGGGGTTTCAGTAAAATAAATCTGGACATCCATCATGGGTACCTTTCACATCACAACCATGTCTGAGAGGTTTTGTTGTATGCAAAACCAAGAGCAGCTGCTGGCCAGGTTTAAAAGTCTGTACTATAAAAGCATCCTCAAACAGCCACCTCTCCCAACCAGTCACTAATTCTTGTGGTGCTAAAGAATTCAAACACACAGAGATTATTTCAGAGCAGTAACCCAAAACACAGTGCACCAGGACATCATCTTTAGTGATGAGGCCAGCAGCATACCTTTGCTCTCTGAATTATTTAAGGGCATATTACTCACAGGCTGATCTTTGTACTGAATGGCAAAGAGGAGAGGGCTAAAGCAGGATCTCAATGCAAACCAAGCTGAGACCACTTAAAATGACTTTAGCAGGTCTATCACACTGCATTACAATGAGATTCCCCAAAGAAGAAACACTCCATGGCAATTAACTCACCATGCATTGAATGTATGTTGAATTCAGCTTAGATTTAAAAACTCAAAAGATCACACACAAGGACTAAGTTCTTAGAAAAATACTGGATTACACCAATTACCTGCTTCATTGCCCTGTCAGGATTGGAGTGTGACTCTCTGTGTGCTGTGAGCCCCTCTAAGTCATGTCTCTGACAGTGGCCTCAGACAGAATTGGTCATGCAGCACTCTCAGCAGTGAGGGGTTTTGATTCTGTCTCTTTTCCCTCTCCCCTCCACATGCAGGCACAGCTTGCCTCAGGTGAAGCTGAGGGCAAAAACTCTCCCTGGTGCTGTGCCCATGACCTGGGCTCTGTTCTCACCCAGATGAAAACACCCATTTGAGCACCCCAGAGCAGCATCACCGCCAATATTGAAAAAAGGTTTGTGCACAAGGCTGCAGTTTGACTGAATGAATGAAAAAGGTTTGTGCACAAGGCTGCAGTTTGACTGAATGAATGAAGTTGCCTGTGTTTCTCCAAGCCTGTTCCAGACAGAGGTGTTCACCCATCCATCCATTCATTCCCACGGTGTCCTGCCAAAGCAAAAAAACTCACTCCAAAGTTTGCTGTATGGATATATAAAGCAGTCACTTCACCAAACCACTCTGAGGCTGGGTACCTTGATTAAATCTATATTAGGGTAGCAAGTTGTACTGCACGGCCTTTAACAGCAAGGAGGGAAATAATTAAGTTTTAAAGCTGGTGAAAGATAACACTGGGCCTGGTTTGCTGCTGCAAGGCTGATAAAGGAAGGGGTATACACTTGAACATTAATTAGGTACAAGCAAACAGCTTTGCTAATAGCTCATGTTCTCATTCCCAAAATGTCAACAACAGATATTAGTGCCAGATGCCGGTGTACGATCTCCCCTGGCTGGGGCTGGGTGTGGGGATTGGTTTGAGCATTTGGAGAAAATGCCAGCACTGTCAGGGGGGACCTGGCATCATCCCACAGGAGCAGGACACTTCCCCAGGAGGGATCTGCCCACCAAGCTTCTCTGTGATTAACCACGAGTGTCCCACAGAGGGGCCTGGGAAGGCAAACGGGAGCACTGAGCTGGCAGGGGCTGTGAACCAGAGCTGAGAGGTCACGGGTAAATCACTGGGGCTTGCAAAGTTATCCAGCACCTTCCTCTCAAATGGCTTTAAAATCCTTATTCAACCCACTGCCTCAGCTGCAAAATTTGGGTTAAAAAAGGGTTGTTACATTGCAGAAGTCATCCCAGTGCTGAGCCAGCCCGTTGACACCAGGCTGGTGTGAGCAAAGGCAGGACACAGTATATGGGATTTCACCATGTCTGTCAAACACTTCCCACCACTGGGCACCACCTCACCACAGTGAAAACAGAGAGAATGGGAACCAAAAAGCCTGAAGAAGCAGCAGCAAATCTGAATTCTCACTGCCATTCAGAGGTGAAACACTTCCAGCCAGAGAGCAGAATTCAACAGCAAATGCATTTTTTGGTGGAACTACTATGAGTGGACCCTGAAAACCTCACATAAACCCAGGAGCCCAGCATCCAAACCCACAGGGCAGAACATGCTCCACCTTCGAGCAGCATCCAGCTTTTCCCTGCCTGAGCCCCTCCTCACCTGTGCCCCCCACATCCCTGTCCAGGTTTGGTATGAGCATGGCTAGGAATGCACAAAATAAAACCCTGAAAAACTTGTAAGCAATGCATCTCTCCAGTGACATTTGAACTCCAGTTTAATCAAATCAAGTAGGATCCTTTCAAATATCACTTATCCTGTAACTGTAATTTCCAAATCTCTCAAATCCTGGCTTTCCTTTTAATCTCACATGGAAATTGTATTACACTAATACTGTTTACATCTCATTTCCTCTTTTCCATATAAAAATATCAGTAACTACATTCCAATTCTGTCCCATTACTCTTCTGCCACGCCATAAATCCCATGGGGCTTCCATGGCTGAAGCTCTGTGCTATTTGCTGCTTTTCCCCTGGACTACCACCTTCTCCCAGAGACAGGTCCCACCATTCCCAAGCCAGCTGGATTTTCCATTTTTCCAGCTGGATGCTTGGAGAAATCCAGTCCTGCACCAGGTGATGAGCACAGCAATTTTACACCATTCCTTGGTTTTAATAGGAATGGGTTAAAAAAGAACCCCTCATTCTAACACCTGTAAATCCAGCCATTTCCATGAAGTCACAGACCATGCCTTCTTTCTTTTCTGGCTGCAGAATGTCAGTCATAAGCTTGTTTTCCTTTTTTTTTTTAGTGCAATTTCATTAGATTTTGTGGCATGGTTTCTCTGCTTCCATAAGGATGGCCCTAAATTCCTTTCTCCAGAACCACAACAGATGCAGAAGGTCAGATGGCTTCAGGAAGAGCAGTGACACAAAGGATCTGCAGTGAGGAACTGAACACAGAAACAAGGATGTGTCTCCATTTTCCTGGAAAGGGTTAGGAATTGCTGTTTATTGTGTACCTTTCCCTTCTCAGCAGAAAAACACATCACACAGATACACCCTGAGGCCACAGAGTGAGTGAGAGGCATCACCTGCACCTTCTGTCACTCTCTGCTTACCTGCAATCAACTGCTTTGGTGGAAAAAAGGCTCAGGGCTGTGTCCCTCCTCCCAGGGCCCAGGGGAAGCCATCTCTGTCACAGCCACACCACTATTACCTGTCTGCTTTTCACTCCAAAACAAACCACCTGAGCACATTATCAGTAAATGCAGTAGCAGGTTACAGCATTCCCAAAAAATCCACTGGCAAAAGCAAACCTTCACAGACAGGGCTTGAAAGTCTTTTTTAAAGGAGATATCTTTAATCACTGTACTTATCTTTTAATTTTCCAGAAAAAGGCTTTCAAGTACTTAAGAAATGAAGGCTGTTAAACTGCACAGTCTGGTCAGGGAGAGGGCAAATCATGCAGGAAAGACACAAAGGAATCCAGAACTTCCAGTGGCACAGGTCAGCTCACGAAGTGCTGGGTCCAAAATGACACTGGCTGAGACTTAATCATAATTAGTGCAGTGAGGGCCTGAGCTAAATATGCTCCTGCACCTGGGGATGAGGGACCTGAGTGATGCCACTGCTCCCAGCTCCAACACAACTGGAGTCCTTGGCACTCTTTGTCCTGCCCTTCACTTTGTCCCTCGAGCCTCTGTGCTCAGTGTCAGCAGCACCAGGAGGAGATGGATGAGCTGTGCTATGGCACCAGGCAGATCCCTGCACTTCCTTAACCTTCCAAACATTTTCAAACTGTAAAATGAAGTCATTGTTACTGCTGAAGACCAGCCAGTACAACACATCAGCCCAAAATGGGGCCAAGTGAGCGTCCTGCCTGCCCTTCACACCTGGCTGTCTAAACCTAAAAAAGAGAGAAAACCAGGCTCAACTCAGCATTTTTACTGACTTTAATACTTTAATGCTTTAATGCTACACTGAGGGTTGATAGCAATCTATAAACAAAATTATTTGCAAAGATTCTCAGTATTGTCTTCCCTTGCTTAGACTGATGACAAAGGAAATGCAATTGTGACTGTTTGGGTTCCACAGCAAGAGAAGCAACACAAGCAGCACATGAAGCTCTATTTTCCATTTCACTTTCTGTGCTCATTTCTAAGGAGATATCCCTACAGGGAAATATGGAGCTCAGAAAAACTGGGGGTTTAAGTCCAATGTTTGAACACTCATTTCTCATGTGGATTCAAAATTTCCTTGGTGATTTTGGCCTTCTTACAGCTACTGCCCACATCTGATTCACTTGCCACATGAGGATTGCCTGTTTTCATGGGAGAATTTCCTCTAGGCTTCCATAAAAATGCATGATGAGGTCCAAATCTTCTCATTGCTCCCAGCCCACCTTCGTTAGGAAGGCAGGCTGCTGTTTCTTTAAGGAATATCTCAGCAGAAACACACAAAATCCTTGGAATCAGTCTGAAAGAGAGGCCAAGGACATTCCTTCCCAAGCATTAGATTTGGTTTCACATGAGATGATTAGACTCATCCATGCTAATTACACTAGAAAGAACTAATTAGAAAAATCTACCATTCAGCTAATGAGGGCTGGGCCTTAACTATCTCAGTGCTTAATTTTTCAGGTTGTAAAATATTACTTTACCCTCCTTCCCCCCCCACTCCTTGCGTGCCATCACCATGTTAATTCTTGTAATAGAGTTGATCATTAAATACCTGCTAAAGAAATATTTGTTAATACCTGCAAGTGCCAGTTTGAAACCAGCTGCACTCTGCTGTAATTAAAGTGTGGAGAGGATGGGCTCAATCCTCTGCCAGTTGAGGGGAGCAGCCAAAGGACCAACCTGCAGCCTCCAAATCTGCCCACCCTGTCTGAGTTAGTCCACGGGGTAGCACCAACCTGTTCAGGAATTCTCTGCACTGCTCCAGTGCAGCCTTTACAATAACTATACCTTTTCCTCCCCTTGGGCATAAGGAGAAGGGATTTCATATGTAATATTATCAACGTGGGAGGAGAGTTTATTAAAAAGCAATGATACCACCTGATAAAGACTGACATCTCTGCCAAGGTTAGAGCATTTAGCAGGAAGCTGATGGAATGAGCATAATGAAAAGCTAATAAATCAGAGTCCTTCATTATACAATAAACTCATTAAGCTACTCGTTGAAAATGGCAAGCCAGACATAGCACAATATTGTTAGACTACCACTGTTAAAAGCTTTCCTAGAAAATATAAATTCAAAACCAGGCTTTGAGTTTCGCTGTATTTACATACTTAGTGTCCATTTGGAAGTTTAATGAAATATATTAGGAAATATCTATGTGGTGCAGCATCCATTCAGAACATAAACTGTGCTTTTCCAAAGAGGATTCTCAGCCAGTCTGGCAGGGGCCCAAACCCTGCACTCCCTAAGATGATGTGTGAAATTAGTGCAAATTGAAATGCCAGAACTTCTAATTTTTTTTGCAAAAACCTTTGAAAAACTAGACATGTTTCTATATCAGATTTTTATTTTATTCATCTCCCCATCCCCACTTTCCCCTGAAGCCACTATACTAAATCTATTTAAACGTATGACCAGCATGATTCTGATTTTTAATAGGCTTAAGAAGACCCATGTTGAAATTCTCACTGTGAACACCACAGAGTGTAATGAGAAATCCAAAACAGGGCAGGCCTCTCATGTATGTGAACTTCACAATAGTGGCTAAAGAGAAACTGAACAGCATTGCTGTCATTCCTACTTCAGCCACACTCACATAGAACAGAAGTAAATAATAAGAAATTAGTAGAATTAGGCTAATTTCTTTACATCTTCCATAGCAGGACCAATGTTTTGGTTTTTTGTTTTGTTTGTTTTTTTTAATGAAGTTTTACAATTTTTGCTTTTAAAAATATGGCTCAAAAGGCCTATTTCTAAGTTTTTTATCATCTACTAGTCTAGAAAATTCAAAATAAATTCTTGTATCTAGATCTATATCTAATATACCTATATCTATATCTATATCTATATCTATATCTATATCTATATCTATATCTATATCTATATCTATATCTATATCTATATCTATATCTATATCTATATCTATATCATCTATATCTATATCTATATCTATATCTATATCTATATAAATGAACAGTCAAAGTAAATACAGCAAATGTTCCACTTGACTAAATGGCTTTGATAGAACATACATTCTTCTAATTCTAAATTCTAAACCAGAAAATTTGGGTGTGGATTGAAGCAGAGAGCAAAGCCATCCCATGGGATTGGATGGAGAGACAGATTCAGCTGGAAGGGTCAGATTCAGACCCTCCCTGCTGGCATTACACAGGAGTAAAGACAATGACCCAGAGCCAGGGAATGCCTGGGAATGACCTGATTTTACAGGAGCAGTGAACAGCAGGAGGTTCCTCCTTGAAATGGATGAAATCAGCATGATGTAAGAAATCCCAGAACCAGTCACGGGTAGGGGTGTCCAAGGTCAGGTCCAGGGAAGGAGGATGTTGGTAGAAGGGCATTTTAGTAAGGAAAGTTAGTCAGAGCTAGGGATTTTGACTGGCTTTTCTGGCTGCCTTTGGAAAAAAAGCAATATATTCATTACTAGACTCTTGCAGAGAACCACCCTGGCTGCAGCTTTGCACACACAACTCCCTTCCACTGTGGGTGTGCCAAGAGCAGCTCCTCAGGAGCACCCACTGCCCACTGGAACCACTCTGTGCCCTCTGCCAGTGCTCACCACGGCCTCCTCTGGCAGCCAGGAATTCCAGGGGTCCCAAAGCCTGCAGGGACTGCTGTCCTTCACACCCACATCCAGATCCTCAGGCTCATTCCCCACCAGCGTTCACGGCAAGACACCTCCCCTCTGTACGTGACCAGAACTTGCAGTAAGAGGTTCCAGAGGTCCCTGGGGTGGGACTCAGGTGTCCATGAATGTCCTCTGTACACGACCAGAACTTGCAATAAAAGGTTCCAGAGGTCCCTGGGGTGGGATTCAGGTGTCCATGAACGGGGCAGTGGATGGGGAGGTCTGGCAGGGGGATGTGAGTGGCCCCTGGCAGATGCAGAACTCCCACCCCAGCACGACCTGGTCCTGAATCCAGCACGTCTGCTGCTGGCAGATCAGAAGGAATTTTTTCTGCTTTGTACAATTTATCTGGGGAAAACCAGGTGGTTGGTGCTGGAATCCCCTTTTCAAGTTCTCTCCAGAGCCAGATCACAGAGGAGATGTGCAGTACAAGAGGAGCCTCCCTTTGTGCAGAAGCTGTCAGCTCCCTCACCCACATGTACCTGAGCTCAGGCTGCCACCAGCTGAGGACACCTCGGTGCCACTGATTCCCAGGGCACAGCAATCACTGCACAAAACCCTGCCCATCCCAGGCAAACCAAAAAGCCAGAACAACATTTGACAGAGCTACCTGGGAACTGCTATTCTAACAACCCCGCCTCCCCCAAAAAGAGGTTGGGGAAGGGAAGGAGCTGGGAAACCAGCTGCCAACAGAGCAGTGGGAACATAATCTTCAATTCACTTACGTCTTTAAAATAAAGATGTGGGGCATTATGACCTTACTAACTCACAGGATTTAATACTCAGTTTTAAGACTTCTAATAATAATAATAAAAAGCTTACATATTCCACCAAGCAGCCTCAAATAGGCAACCTTTATTATCTGTTATGTCAGCTGTGCCTAAAAAATCAAGCGAAACAGTGTGTACCCTTTAATAGTTAATCCTCTAACATGTAATTAGGCATTCACATGACAATCAGAACAGGACTATATTTCATGTTTGCCTTCCCTTTCAAAGTCTCTACTAGAGGGGCACTTACTCTGTCAAATCTGCTATAGTAATCAAAACATTGAAATTACTTCTTTCCACACTAAATATACTGGAACTGGTTGTTTGATTAAATGTAGAGCAGAGAGTGCAATTTGCTAAATTACAAGTATTCTGAACATGTAAATATAGTTTAATTACTGCAATTAAAGAAGATTACTGGAGATTGGCAGATGGGAATGTAATGCTGTTTTAATTAGAGTTTTTAATGCACTGTAACATAAGCATAATATTAACCCTTTATCCTGGAAAGGGCTGGCTAGTCTCTGAAAAATATCCTTTGAAAAATGTACTAGATCTAGTGTTTCATAACAAGTCTTCAAGTCAATTCAGTGCAAAGCGCCAGGATGATTTGGGAGGGTTTCAGCTGTTATTTGCAGCACAGGCACTGCAGAACAGGCACGTTCTGGAGCACAGTCAGGAGCAGCCACACGAGGTGGGCACACTGTTTGTGCCCCAGATGGAAGAACGTGTGAGAATACAGCGCTGGAGTAGATGGATTGTGTTTCATAAAGAGTGCAATCATTGCTACATCACCAGAGATTTAAGATTCTTTCATGAAAATTAAAGTACCTCACACTCCCAAAGATTTACAAAACATGAAAAGAGAAATATGTTTCAAAATGCATTAGTTCAATTTTGAAAAACTGCTGCACAGAGACACAGAACAATATTGCCTGGGGCCTGGGTTTTTACTACTCAGCCTCTAGAACAGTATTTGCCTCATAAAGTAATATTCCAGAATGTACTAAGCAATTTTTGTCATCTTGAAAGCTATCACTTGCAACATTTTATCCATTTAAGTCAATAGTCCATTAGAAATTCTAATTGAAAGTTCAATACTCTGCTTGGAATCTTACAATAGAGGTTGTCTTTGGAAAGCCATTTAAAGTCTTAATCTCTTTATCATTTGGTATTTTGAAGCCTAACTTTGTTCTTGTTAGGCAGATCAATGGCATTAATTTACAAAATGGGGGAAAATGTCACCCTTCATCCTTTAAATCTCAGCGCGGCGAAGAGCAGCGTAAGCGAATCCGACCGTTGCTCTCCCATATTAGCAGAAAACGGTGCCATGGGAGGTTTGACCTACAAATTTTAATTACTGCATGAAAAATTCAGTTCCTGGAGATGAATAGAGACTTGAGGAAAAGCAGAAGTCCACCTTCTGAGTGACTGCAGAGCTTAACTCTTCAAAGGCTGCGCTGGTGAATGGAGCAGCATGTGTACCTTCAATAGGCAATGGCTGCAAGGTGCAGGATCAAACTGCACAAGCAGTGGAAGAAAGGAAAAGGATTTCACCTACAAAGGAGCTTTATGGGCATCCAAAATAGACGGACACTGACACCATCCTCTGGGGCACCAATGTGGTGAGAATTTGTTTTGAAATGTCCCCGACTTTGAGATAACTTTCCAGATGCCGAGTTCACTGGTGGGGAACTCTGGGCTTTGCAGAAATCCATGAAAGCTCTGCCACGGTATCAGCAAAGGAGGATTTCACCTGTGCTCTTTGCCTCCAACGCCAGCAAACAGCATGTAACAATACCAGGTGTTTTGAACCAGAGCTCCACTCCAAATCAGCACAGGGAGAAGTCAAATCCTAAAACTGATCCATGGAGCATTACCAAAGAATAGCTCAGCTTAACGTTAGCCAGACTAGGGACTTCCATAGGCAGTTCCAGAAGAAGCCCTCAGGTTATACACATTGAGACACTCCACAATTTACTCCTTGTAATGCAACACAGCAAAACAACTGTGCTGCTCTGCAGGTGACACAGGTTCGAGGTCACAGCTGGAATTTTTTCATTCCAGACACTGCGATTATTTGGGCTGGGGTGACGTGGGATGGATAGAAATTTCTCCTGTTATCTACATCAGAAATGAAGGATTTGGATCTCTTTTTCAATAATGGTTATGTTAATGGTAGAAGGAGACAAAGAGATAAAAAGTAAGGAGAGCAGAATAACCCCAGAGCTGTGGCTGAGTCAGGGTGTCAGAAAGCACATTTAAATGATTTGTGTGTGAGTATAAGAGACAGAGAAATAGGCAGAAACAGCTCATTCCAGTTCTTTACCTGCTTTTTACATCGTCCCAGATAAAATCTGCTTCAGCACAACTCAGTATCAACAGCATTAACTTCTTTGTAGTGAAGTGGCTCTGGTCCCCCACCTCAAGAATTAGAGGGCAACTGAATCAAGAAAGTTGTGGTGATATTTCGAGTCTCTCTGTGTCACTGCTGTCACACGCTCAGGGCAGGAATCTCATTTATTGGTTTCATGGATTTTTGCAGGCTGTGACTGTGACCTCACTGTGTTGGGCTCTCTGCAAAAGCAGAGCAGGAGCTGTGGGGTGAAGGGAAAGGAAAAGGGAAAAGGGGAAAGGGGAAAGGCAAAGGACAAAGGGGAAGGGAGAGAAAGAAGGGTAAAAGGAAGTCTTTCCAGGAGAAGACGCAACAGCAAAGCCGTGGCCAGCTAAGGAGAGGACACGAGCTCCTCCTGTAAGTTCTGATATATCATCTCAGGAGGTATTTCTTGTATCAGATGAGAACTCAGACTCCTATGGCACTTGCACTGCCTCAGCCAATATCATCATTCCCACCTGAAAGAGAACCTTCTTCCCCTGCCAGTGCAATACCCTGGCATTCAAAAAATGATACTGACATAACTACAAAATTTACTCACCTGGATCACCATTGTGGTGATGCAACCTGGAAACCAGCATGGGAATGGTTTATTTGCAGGTTTTTGACTTGGTTTAGCCTTACCTGAAACTAGACTCTTGACTAGAACCCATTTTAATATCATGGAGACCACACAAAGTAACATGAGGGATTCAACTTCTAATTTCTCTTCTTCTCCTGAGTTCTGAGACTACATGTAGGGACATGAAACATCACTTAAAATCTTCACACTGTATCTTAATAGCAATATTAATTAACACCCAACCATTAGCTTTATGTTCTTTGGCAGAAAACAGCACTGGTCTTTGCTTCACCTCCAGATAAATGTGTTATGGTAGTTAACTATTTGGTGCATTTAGATAATTAATATTTATTTCCATTTCAAAGTGAAGGATTTCTAATGTAAAATTTTTTTCCTCTTATGAGAATCTCTTAGGTAACAAACTTCTTGTTTCAAGCTATTTTTTAACTATTTCTAGTGAGGAAGGAAAATACTTCTAGATTGTGCAGGTTTCACACAATTAAAACCATTTCCATGGTTTGGGATGGTTTTCTAGAAATCACCAAGAGGTCGTTTGGATGGGTTTTTTTGCAATGAAAGAGATCATAAGAAAAGCTTGGTGTAGCTTGAGACTCTACCCCCAAACTGAAAGCCTTAAATACTCCTGGTTTCAAGAATTAAATCTCAGTGGTGGCTGAGAACCTCAACTTCAAGGTGCTTCCCAGGGCTCAGAGCTCCCAGTGCTGCCAGGGAGGAAAAATGAGTGTCTCAAGCTGAGCATCCATGAAGAGGCAGAGCCAAAACCCCAGGTCCTGCCCAGCAATGCTGGTGGTCTTTATCCACTCTTGGTTCTTGACCACTCCCTGAAATTGGAGACATTTCCCAGCATAGACAAGGTCTTGGAATTAGACCAAAACCTGTCTGTGTGGGAAGGGTTAAAACAACCTGAGCAGTGAAACCCCTGCAGTTATCTCATAAGCCAGCGCTTTTAGACAAATTGAGCAAAATAGTCCTTTTAGCTCAGCAGGCACATGACTCGCTGCACAAAGGAGTCCTTCTAGAAATCCCATGAATACCCCCATTATCCCAAGGATTGAGCACAGAGCCACACATTTCACGCCCACTGCCACCTGTGATTAGCTTTTTTACAGTTATTATGGAGTACTTTGATGGTGATGATTGTTTAAAGGCCTCAACAAGCCTGCTAATGTGACTTGAGGACTTGACTCCTTTTCATTGCCTGGTTGCTCCAGCTATCACTCTAATTTACTTTAGGCAGAGGGACAATAACAAAAAAAAATCTACTCGGAGAAATCACTTAGCATAAAATTGATTCAGTCTCTTAAAGAAACACATGCCAGGATCCCATGTTAAAGTAAATTAGATATATGATCAAACAAAGCTAACAGTCATTTGGGGCCTGGACTCTTGTGTAGCACCTTCAATTTTAACAGAATCAGCCAAAGAAAAACAAAGGCAGATGCACATAGCAGCTCCAGCCAATTGCTTTGCCTGGAACTTTCCTCTGCTCTGCTCGGTATTTAACAGTGCAAATGTGAAGAAAGATGTTGGCTTCAGGGAAAATGTATTCTACTGTTTGCAAGAAGTGCTTCCAGAATGGATCCTACTGTACCACGCAGTGCAAAACAAAGGGACACCAGGGGAGCAGTAAAGCAGACTGGAGTGTGTGTGAGGAAACGAGGGCTCCAGTGGTGAGGAAGGGGAAGGGGATGGATGGGGATGGATGAGGATGGATGAGGATGGATGAGGATGGATAAGGATGGATGAGGATGTCTGTGCCTCACAGAGAGCTCATGTTGATCATAGTCTGGCAGCTCAGAGAGGCATGGAGGGGTACATGCAGAAGAAGTAACTAACAGCAGTGTGTAACTTCTCCCAGTTTTCCCCTCCTGTTTACTGCATATGCTCAGTGAAGTGTTCAGCTGTAGCTGTCAGTACCTTCTACTCCAAGCTGCTCTCCAGTTTCACACTTACACATCCCTGCTGAGACCTGAGGCATATTTCTTTTTGTTTTCAAGGCAATTCCAGAGGTAAAGGCCCAGGATGTATTCAAGGAGCCCACAGAGTCATCCATCACAGCTGTTTTTCTGAAACTAAAAATAGATTTATCATTCCGTCCTTGCCATTGTGTGCTGCCACCACAACCCATGGTTAGATGCCCCTGCTGCCCAAATTGCAGGCCCTGTCCTGGGAAGCAGGTGAACACAATCCAGAGACAGAACTGTTTACAGTGCCCAAGCTGACTGACCTGCCTTCACAAGGGAGGAAACACCATTCCCTTAATTTAAAATATCAACGTCCCCTTTTAAGCTTGTCGCCAATAGCAGCATAATGCAATGCAATTTATCAAATCCCTGAGATTTGGTAACAGGAATGTGCTGCTGCCCCTCTGTAAACAGGCTGGCTTCAGAAACATGAAGGAGCTGCTTTACTTTGGGAGTCATTGCTGTTCTGCCCCAGCTTCCCAACATCACAGCTGGTGGAATTACATCTGCCACAAGTCTTTAAAGTTTGTGCTTTTTTAGAGAAACAGAGAGCAACGGAAGAACAGAAGTAGTTTTGTCTTTCAGAGTAGGGGAAAAAAGATGAGAAGATTGAACAGCTTTGCTGGGGCCTAAGCAGGAAGACTCAAGGTGTGGCCATCCTGTGCTGGTGAGCACATTGCTGGTGGGTCCATTATTACTGACCTTTTGGTTCTTTGTATTCACTCACACCCGTCTGTAATCATCAAGGTAAAACAATTTGCAGTAAATTTGTGAAAACTGGTTTAGTGCCTTCCTTTGTTTTTCTGGTTCCAACCTCCTTGGGTCTGTACCTTGATGATTTTAGCTGTAAATTTATTAAACCACTGCCTTCCTGAGGCTTAGTGATTTAATCTCTAAGGTTTATCTCCATGGAACAAGTGTGTCACTGTAACACCAAATCTGATGGCACAGTGACTCGCCTTAGGAAGGGAAAAAAAAAAATCAAAGCACAAGAATAAATTGATAAAAAATCAGTTTTTGAAAAAGCAACAGTATTATGAACTGGCTTCCAGTGCAGCCCCTTAAACATGTTTGTGTGCTGTGATCAGTACAGAAGGTACAACTGGGCTGGGAAGGGCAGGAACAGGAACGCCTTTGAATCCACTGGTGCCAAACACCTTGTGACATCAAGAAACAATCCAGAAACTCACTCATTCAGCTCTTCTCTCTGCTCCTTCTCCTGATAGAAATGGCACAGCTGGCTGGCTGTGCTTCTGTTTAGTCTTATACAAAAACACTTTCCAAAAAGTCCTATGGATTTGTGTGGAGAAGCTGATGGAGTCGTGAGATCTGGATGAAGCTTCAAGAAATTACCAAGGTGCAGTCCCTCTCTTCTGCTACAGCTCCTAAATTTGACATGTCTAAGAAGATGCCAGTGTATGTTCAGTTTTCCCCTAAATTATGGCATCAGTAAGATCCTTTACATAGAGACCTGTTTCCTGATAATTTTAATACTCAATAAGTCCTTATTTACTAGGAAGTTTGGCTGAAATACGTCTTTATGCTTCAGAGCCTTTGTGGAAACTAGAACACAGAGAGACAGTGTGATCAGTTTGGCTTTGCTTCCACAGGATTATCAAATATCACTCCCTGTCCTTCACCCTGCAGGTCCAATCTCAGGTCTCTGTGTTCACACCTTTAAATGAGGTGGCTGAGCAGCCACAGAGCTGCTGCCCCATTCCACGGGACACAGCAGGGAAAGGAAGAGGCATCCTCATCTTCCCAGGAATTCTGTGCTTGGTCAGCACCATTCCTGCTTGGCTTCCTTAATGAACACAGCTTTAATTGTGCTGGAACAGTTCCTATTAATGCAATAACAATTGCATTTGCACAAGGGCTGTGTCACATTTATCATGAGGGAAGGATGTGTACAGGCAGCAGAATTTCCATTAACAGCCCACACATGATGCTCTCCCGAGTTTCTGTGGAAACAGTCTAATCCAATTTGTCTTCCTGAAGTTCTGGTCTCTCACAAGACATAACCCCCTTTTCCTGCTTCCAGGGATTGTGCTGCTTGGCACAGCCATCAATCTCTTCCAGGACTGGCAGTCCAGGCTAATTCAGGGAGAATATCTGTATTTGGTGATAAAAGACAACAAAGACTCTATTTCTTCAGGTTAAAACCCAGTCCCATTATAATTCAGTGGGAGTTTTGCCACTGACTTCAAAGGGCCAGAAGGCTCCCCTGGCCATGTCCTGGGAGAGCAACATGATCCCAGCAGTGTCCAGGGGCTGGAAAGAATGGCTCCTTCTGGAGCAGAACTTCTCCAAGTTTAAAGCTGATCTTTCATTAGAGGCCACAAGGTCTGGCACTTCCTAAAAATATACCAAATAACTGTATCACTGGAGAATTTTAAAAGAGCTGTTATTTTATGCCCTAGCCATTTCAAAGCAGATTGGGTTAGTCTGGCAACAGCAATTTCTAAAGGAGTAACATGAAATATTTAAAGATTTATAGAACAAGTGGCCCACTTAGGGGCTCATCTAAGTTTTACTAAACATGGCTGGTTATGCCTTGCTGTGTCAGCAAAAAGAGGCTGAGATTTAAATAAATAAAACCTAGTAGCATGTAATAACAGACAGGAAAAAAATAAGATACATCAAGTTACTGCTGAAAGGAATATCGAGCTCTAAGTGATCTCTGTACAAATGACTTGCTTGTCTCTGCAGCTGAACAGGAGACAGCTTTAATCTCCAGGCTGCATGTTATTTAACTAAACTGAAATTGTTTTCAGTGATGTGAAGTGCATCCACTAAAGATAATGATCCCATTTTGGATTGACTTTATTTTTTTAACAAAGGGGGACAGGTGGATATACTGAGTAGAAATGTTTTTCATTAACTGCAGCGAATCATCACAGTGCCTAGTTCCATGAAATACTAATTTGTGATGTTCCTGACAACTGTTTCTTGTTGCTGTCTTGCCTTCTCATCAGTGTGTTATGGCCTGCTTAGGAAAGGATTTACTCCAGAAATGCTGAAATTGTCCCTGGAGTTAAATCAGCCACCCATGCCCAAACCCAGTGGGCTGAATCTTCACCTCCAAAAAATGATCCTGAATTATACTGCAGATTTATCTGCAGGTTAATTACTTCCCTAGATTAGCAAGGACTGGAATAAGCCTCCTCTGCTTCAGAGCTCACCATGAATTAGAGAAGGGCTGGGGGTGATGGCTTCCTTTTTGGGTTACCCCTGTTCCACCTGCTCTGCTGATGTATGAAATCATGCAAGGACATTTGTAGCTAAATTTCAAAGGTTTTCATAGCAGAGAAAGGCAACAGCACCCTGAACCTGCTACTTCTGCATCTTTACGTGTCTCCTCTCCCAGTTCTGTTTCCCACACAATATTTGGCTGGTGACATCAGCTGTACCTTGATGGTCTGTCAGACTGTGCCCAGAATTGTAATTTTTCAAGGTTGAGAAGCAGAACCACAATGGAATACCACATCTGGACAATGATGATGTGCAGTGTGCAGGAAATGTTTCAGATGTCACAATTCCTCATTTCCATGTAGGATGGAGAGCACAAACCTGCAAGGCTCAGTGTTTCCTTCTGGAGTGACCAAAGGTCTCACAGCTGCACTTCAGTCACCTGCACAACCAGTTATTGCCAGGTACAATCTGTGAGTTTAAAGTGAGACCTGTTTTCTCCGCCTTGAGCAATCTGACAGATCACTCATTGAACCAAGCCCCCAGTACAACTTCTCCTTCTAAATGCCAGAGGCCTGCTCGTACCAGTTTGAAGTTATTTGTTCATACTCAGCTCTCATTTATTTCAATGTAAAAATGAGAAATTGGCAGTAATTAGTGACTCATTAGATCAGGTGGCCTAAAGCTGATTTTTTTGCCCTTTTTAATCCCTGGAGAGAAGCTGTCAGATAAAGCTCAGAACTTCAGCAGAACTGAAGTGGTATTATGGCAATCCCAATGAATGGGCAGCCCCAAGTGCATTGGGCACCCAGGGCCATAGAGGCAGATGGACCATGCAACACCTGCAATGCACCACTAATAACCTTCCTAAATTGCTGTGGGCCCCTAAATACACTGCCAGTGCCTGGATTTTCACTATCCTGCCTGAGAGCCCCTCTGCAAGAGTTTGAGCTCCCTGATGTCCCTCTGTGGCAGATGATTTTCTGACCCTTTTGCAGGATGCACAACATGGGGTTTTGGCATTTGACTCTGAGCACTACCACAGCAACAACCTCTGTGCTAGGTGACAAATTGTTGGCAACATCCACAGGGGAGGAAATCCTCTCCTGGCTCTTGTCAGAATGGCTATTTTAGCTTTGCCAACAGAGCACTGACAAGAGGATCAGAGGTTCTTCTAATGCCATCCTGTCTTTTCAGGTTAATTTATGCCTTGTTCTTTATGCCTGTTTAGTTAAGGACATGCTGCAGGTATGGAGAGAAAAATGTCACAGAATCACCACCTGGCTCCCCTGTTTTGATCCGGCTGACAAATGCCAGAACCTTTGAACAGCAGGTTGCTAAATAATAAACAGACCATGTCTTTAAAAACACCTGGTGCTTGCTTAAAATGGCCATTTTGTACCTGGTTAGTGGCTGGCACAGGTGCCAAGCTCAAAGGCAAAAGGTTTCCCTTTCCCTCCCCTGCCCACCAAACAGAACACCAGCAAGTAGAAGACACAACAGCAATTAGGTGTAGTGAAAGGTTAGAATTCAGCCTACCAACCACAAGGAACATGAGGAACAACAGCAAAGCCCCTTTCTGAGTGGAAAAACTTCAGGAAAGGGAAGAGAAAATAAATAAACAAGGATGAAAGAAATGCCCAGTGGCAACCATTTTCAGTGTGACCTGGTGAGCTTTCAACTTCAAACCAGTCAGATCAAGAGCTTCCCGGCGGCGTAACCCGGGATCTGTCACTCACACATCAGCCTCGTCTCACGCAGACACGCTGCCAGATACAGAAATATCACGGCCTTCTTGCATGACAAGGAAAACAAAACAACACAAAACCCCCTCAGCCCAACAGGCCTGGTGAAGCCCGAGAGCACTGACAAGCTGTGACCCCATTGTCCACAAAAGGGCAGAGCAGGGAGGATGCAAACAGAATGGTAATGGGGAAACCATCTGCTATTAAAATGCAGCTCAGGCTGGAGCCTTCCAGTGAGCCCTTCCCACTGGGAGATGATGAGGCTGGGATTTGGTGTGAGGTAGCAATAGCTGCCCTGGGTGCTTTGCAAAGGGAAAGCATCTTCTTTCAGCTCATCATCTCAGTTCTGAGCAATTTATGGTGTTATTGAGGGTGTGTGGGGCAAAACAGCTGAACCTCCATTATTTCTGAGGGTAAACGTGGCCTGACAGCTTGGAAAGCAACCCAGAAGTAAAATACTAATATTTTTAGGGAAGCACAGAAGGACAAGAAGCAGATCAGAAAGGAGAGAAAGATGTCACAACAATATAAGGCATCAATATCTGACTGAATGTAATTCTACAAAATTGCTCTAAGTGACCCACGTAATCAACATTTCAATTAGGTTTCAATGCAATAATTTACCCAGAGCAGCCACACAGTAACTACACCTATTTTTGTCCAATCCATTTCTACCATACTAAAAGTTGGAAGTATTCATGGAGTCTGAAGATAGCCATTAGGAAAATATCTCAAGTATTTAGTGTATAAACTTGGCATTTATGGTCGGAAATAGGGACAGGCAGCGCTGATGAATCCTTGGCAGTTTCCTTCTTCAAGACAGATGAAGAACTCTGTAATTTCAGACTGATGCTGAGAAACTATATATACACTCTGCCTTTTTCATGAATCTCTTAAACCAAGGAGTGAAAAATGGGCAGACATCCTCATATTTTCAACAGTTTATACAGCCTCTTGCACACACTGTAAGTAGACTCAATAACAAGTGAGTAACAGCCACTCTTTAATAGAAAGTGAGACATTTTTCATCCAGCTGTTTGTTACCAATCTTTGAACTTCCTACTTTCAAACTCTTGCTCACTGGCCATTGGACAAGTTTAATTTGAAAATTAACAAGTATTTTGAAAGCATGTACAAAAAAGCCAATATTGCACCTATGAACTTCCAGCATGACTGCAGAGGACATACTGGTGGCACAAGGTGTAAATCATCCTCCATTTCTGGACAAAATGTTACTGAATCAACACCATCATCCAGTTATTACTGGGAAAGAACAGCACATCTGACTCAGCTCCAGGCAGAGACTGCACATGAAGCCATTGGATGATTTGGAAATACATTTGCATTGATGACAATGCAAATTGTTTTTTCCTAAAACAACCATACAGGTGTTTCATGGCAATATTTCCAGAAAGATCCTCCCAGAGTAGCTATAGAAGTGTGTATTTCTACATAGAGTCTGCAACATCTCTCAAGGTGATGTTCAACATCTTTAAGCGTGTCTGAGAATCACCTGCTTAGACAGTAGAAAGGACACTGCGTGACAGACCATGGGTGAGAAACACCCAGAACAGAGCACAAAGGCTGAAATATGTCCTCCTAAGGCCTTCACAGAGCTGGCAGGGCACAGTAACGAGCTGAGGGATTTGTTAGTGTGGCATCTGCAGAGAGCCAGCGACGCATGGGCAGCCACGCTGCTTCCTGCAGGGAGGTTGTTGCCAGGCAAGAAAAATGCAGCCTAGCTTTGCTCAGCTGGCCCTAATTCCTCTGTCTCTTGCCCAGGCCTGCAAGTGAGCCTGTCCTGGAGCAGCCTGGTGGGGTCTGGTGGGACCTGGTGGGACCTGGTGGGACCTGGTGGGACCTGGCAGGACCTGGTGGGACCTGGTTGGGACCTGGTGGGGCTGCAGGTCTGGTATGCCCCACACGCCAGTGGTGGTCTGGTGGGGACTCCACCACCTCCCCAAGCCAGCTGCCAGTGGAGAAGTGGCCCCAAGTGCCTCCCACCAGTTGGCAAACAAACGAGACATCGTGTTTGTGCAGTTCAAGCTGGGTTGCCAAGTTCTAATAGAACGAGAGTTTCTGTAATCCCGAAAAGGGGCTATGTGATCCTTGGAAACAAGATGCTCTTGTGTCTGGCCTTCCATTCATTTTGTAAAACATGTTAAGTTTAATTTCAGTGCTTGGAGCTGCAGCTGGCCAAGGAGCAAAATCACATTCATGTGTTAAAAAAAGAACTGGAAAGGGATGCAAGCTGCTAAATTTTGATACTGATCTGCAGCCAGACTCCAGAGAATGGCTCGGTCAGGACTTCTGGGCTTTTTCCACTAAACAAGCAAAATATGACTCCATTTTTTACAATCATAAAACCAGATTTTCTGTCATTGCTTTTTCTCAGTGTAGGTAATATGCAAAATTAAACATGTTTGCTTTCCAGTGAAAAACATCTGTGCCCCACACCCCTCTCTGTCCACAGTTCTTGGTCCTAGCAGTGCCAGCCAATTCCCCCTGCTGCTGCACCAGCTGCAGGATTGGACTTTCAGGGCAGGAATTTCAGGAATGAAGAAATACCTGGTGTCATTCAAAGCAGCCAAGTAGAGGATCCCTGACTGATGAGACATTTTCTCCCATAGCTATTGACTTCCTATGCTCACCCCTCCAAATTCCCTGGCAATATTAATTACACTATTTCCACTATTAGTTACACTATTTCCAAACCCACTGGGTCAAATCCTGATCACAAGAACTGAACCAGGCAGAGCAATGTGTCATCTTGCCAGTCGCCAAATGAGATGTGGCTGGGGAAACACAGCTCAAACTCATTGTCAAACCCACACCAAGCTGTAGTGCAACCACAACCACCAGCCAGGGACGAATTAACAAGAATTAACAACCACTCTCCTAATTGTTACTGCCTTCTGAGGTCACCCTGTAATCTCAGACCCTTTGGACTCTGACGCAGGGCCCATTCCAGCCTTTGTGAGTCTTTCCAGAGAGCTGAACAAACCCTGGTTCAAGTCCCTGTGAGTTCCTCATGTGTCAGCCTAATTCAATGAAATGAATCTTTGCTCTCCTGCAATGGTCTTACTTTGCTACAGATCCCTCACATGTTTCCTATACTCCAAGAGTCATTTACTTTTAACACAAAATCACTTGTTTATTAAAAGTGTCCATGTGCAGCAAAGGAACACTTTTAAAATTCCCATTAAATTGAGAACCATGGGGCTTGAAGCCAAATTAATTCTCCTACACCAAGTTAAAAATGATCCCCTAAATGTTATGATGCCTGCCATGTTTGGTTTCTATATTTACACCTCAGGCATACAGTTACTGACAAAACTAAAGGCACTGATAAGATCTCTCTCAGAAAGCAAGAATTCCCCTGAAAGAAAACAGACTGCAGGATTTTACAGTGTTGGAAATCTGAATGTCTACTGAAATGTAGACATATAAAGTATTTTTAAAGCCAAATAGTCAAGATCTAAAAGCCTTTGGAGTTGCTCAAAATTTTGTTAATGAATTTTACATTGCTGGCTTGTTAATGAACCAAGAGACTCAAGGGAGAGAAGCTTCTGGAATAAAAAGTAGTATGGACAGAAGAAAGGGGAAAGAGGGAAAGGAAGAGGCTGAAGTGAGAAGTCAGCCTGTGAGCTGGACCTCAGAGGGGATGGACTTTTCCTGTGCATCTGCTTCGCTGCCCCAGGTAACCAGAGGGACTCTCCCACCAACAAATCTCTTTTTGGGAAATACCTTCTCCCCAGGCAAGACCTCCACACTGCTGCCAGCAATGAAAGGCCCATGCAGGGCAGTGACACCAGGATCTCATCCTCAAAAATGCAGCTTTTCATTCCACTTGTTTCACTAAGTGAGCACCACTGTTGTCCAAAGGATGAGCATATTCCTGGCTGGTGTTCAGCTTTTACTCCAATATACTTGCACCCTCAAATCTAGATCCCATTTTACAGCTCCTGCACACCTTGTCTCATGTGTTTTCTGAGTGTTGAAGGTGTCACAGTGTTTTCCATCACTGTTGTACAATGCTGAGTACTTCAAAGAGCTGGCTGAAATGCCATTTTCCCCATTACATTCAGAGCACAGACAAAATCTTTCCTTCTATTTGATATATTATTTTTCAAGTTCTCATAAAGGCCATAAAATAATTTTTTTTTTTTTTTTGGTAACAGAAATTCAACTCTCTGAGACATCCAATTTCTCATCTAGTCACATATTTCATGTTATATTTGGGTATTATTTACCTGTTTCAGCATGCTGAATGTCTGTGAGTTTTCTACACTTCAGATATCTCTGATGCCATGGTCTGACTGTAAGAGCTCCCTCAGCCCACCAACAACACTTGAGTGGAAATGGCAACAGAGCTTAAATTTTTGTTTAATCCTTTTGTTAAAAATCATCCACAATGACAAATAGAGGAGACAAGAAGGCTTCATTCCCATAGTGGAATCTGTCTAAAATCCCATTACACTGGAGCTATTCTGGACCTCTGAAGATGCTTTTGTTTGGATTCTTGGCTGCTCTCCAACCACTCCATCTCTTCTTGCTGGACACTGCTCCACAGCTTGCAAACAGAGATGCTTCTTCCCATCTTATTTCCTATGTTGTTTCAAGCATTAATTTTACTTATTCTTGCTGGGAAGTGTTTGAGACTGAAGATAGAAAAGGATAAATTCGTCAATCTAAAAATACTTAAGTGGCTTTTAGGCTAGCTTAAAAAGCCCCAACATTTCCATCTCAAGCCCTGAACCTAGCCTGAGATCACATGCATATCTTATTAAATATAAAATACAGGACTAAAATATCAGCTAAAAAGGGGGGCTCTGGCACCAAGGCCAGGAACTCTCAGCAAAGCTTATCTTCAGTACACTCAGAGCATCCAGCAATTGCCAGGGGTGGGTGTTCTCTAAGCTTCCTCCACTTGTAAATAATGTATTGCTGGAGCTGAATGTTCTGAACAGAAATACACGATTTTGATTGACACCTGCAATACAGCAACTTCTTGAAGAAGTACTGTTTCTCTGCTCTGTGCATGGATGTCTCTGGAACCCCAAAATATGGCAACCTGCCTCATCCTTACCATGTCACATCATCTCTGGAATTCTCCTCTCAGGGTTGCTTCCTAACTTCATTGCCCAGTCCACACTTCAGAGAAGCAGAACACATAGTAAAGTGCAAGGTTTTATCACAAATACATTTTAGCCTGATCGTGAAAAATGGTTTATTTCTGTGTGGTATCTTTAACACCTAACCAACAGCCAGCACATGGTAAGACCCTGGCATTTGGGGACCCTGCATTCCAGCAATATAAAACATTTAGTCCTGAGGTTTCCCTCCAGACCTTAATGAACAAAACTGTGGTCTAAAAAAATGAGATTCTGTATGTGATTTTGTACACCTCAGGGTCATCTGTGGTTGGATGCAGGGATGTAATTCAGGACCATTTCATTTCAGGTTAATGTAAAACATGGAGCTGGGAGGATGAAGCAACTAAGAATAGAATCTTTTTAAGCAGCAGTTAAGTCAATCCTTTTAAACTGTACTGGGGATTTACTTCAGGAGAAGCTTATTTGTGTGGTGACCAGATCTCTGCAAAACCCCGCTTCAGATGATGAAACATGGGATAGGTTGAACACATCTTTTGTTGAACATGTGCCAAGGAACACGTAGATTTGACCTGATTAATATTTTCAGATAGAAAACATGCACAGGCTGGTAACAGTGCAAAGTTTTGACCTCAGCTACCAAAGCACATTTGCTGACTTTGGCTGATTTCTCTTTCAGATTTGGAGCTTGAAGCCCAACACAGGTTGAATGTATACAAAGCAAAAGTGGGAAAAAAATAATATTTGCACAGAACTCTGCAAACTGACCCACAGTCAGCTCTAATGAGAACATAATGGTTTATTCAGCTGCACAAAACAGAGGCAAGAATCATAAGAGGAATGCCTCTGCTTTCTTAATTTTTAAAGATGTGTTTGGACTTCGGTATGCATGGGAGATTTTTTCCCTGAATGCATGCATGTACACTTCTAAAAGTGCACCACTAGCATTTTAAACCACATTAAAACATCCTTAAGCCAGAATGGAAGGTTTGCTTCCACTGAGAGCAATAAAAAAGAAAGAATACCAACTCATAAGACTGACTTTATAAATCTTGGGATTATCCTGCAGTCTGTGGGGTATCTTCTGTCTAAACAGCCAGCAGCCCCAGGGGGATTGGGATGGATCATCCCCTGCCTCTCCCCAGCAAACAGCCCGAGCCGTGATTATTGCGAGCTCTGGGAGTCGCACAGAGCGCCGAGCCGAGATGTTTGTGTGTGTCAGATCAATCTTTGCACTGACCAGGACAGCTGTACTCACAGGGGGACCACCAATCATCCCGCTAGGAACTGCTTCTGTCCTTCAACAGGCAATTAACGGGAGTCCATTACAGCTCCCCCGAGGCCCCTGCGGGGCTGCAAAAGGCATCGACTGAAAGGTCAGAAACCTCATGAGGACAGCAAGAAGCTGTGCCTGGCGAAATGGAGTGGAAAGCAGTAGCTATTTGTCACCCGCTAGTAATTCAAAAAAAAGGGGGGAGGGAGAGGCTTGAAAGGGGTCCAAGCCTTGAGCACAACTGCGAGCACGTGGCAATGGGAACAACAGAAACAGGAGCTGCGGGAGGTTCTTCTGGACAAAGAATTATCAAGTGTAGAGGATTTATCCAGTAGAGGTGGAGGAAGAGTCAACAGACCCCAGCAAACCCCATTCAACCAATTCTACCAAGAAACTGGAAGTGAAGAAGTGCCCAGGCTGATTAATAACCTACAGGAAAACACTGGGTAAGGAGTCCCTGGGGGCTGAGGTTCACCACTGACACAAACATTCAGGAGAGAACCCATAAGGAATTAAGTGACCAGAAGCACACAGAGAGTGGCATTCATGAGTACCAGCAGCTTTCAAAAAGAACCAACTGCTTCAGTCCAGTGGTGGAAAAGCAACAAACATGGTGGCTTGGAGGATCTGTTACAGATTGCTCTCTATTTCTGTTTGAGAGCTCTGGGCAAGACCACAAAATGATTTGGTTGTGGAGGTCTCAATTGAATCCCTGCACAAACCTCTCCAGGTACACCACCAGTCAACCCTGGCAGTTTTCCTATGGAAATGCAATCAAGTCATTGCCAGGTGGGTGACCAGAGGAGGAGAATCAGCCTATATAGGATATTTAATTTGCACACAGCTGCAAGGAAGAGTTAGACTAAATTAGTTCGTGCTGTTAATTGGGGATACCTTTCACTCAGTTCACTGGTTAACTTTCACCCACAGCACTCAATGGGAAGTGTTATCACTGTTGCTCTTTCCTGGGATAAGAATATTTCACAGAGATCTGGTAGTACCTGTGCAATCAACAGAACAAGCTGAAATATGGCAAATATTAACTATGCAACAACAGAATTTAAAAGATGAACACCAAGAATCTAAATAGTGAAAAATTGTCAATTTCTTTGGACATGATTTTGAATTATTTGTGTAATTGTAATTTTTCTTGATGTACAAAACCTAGACTGCAGAAGAAAAAAGGGCAGGAGGAAGAAAAAATCAACAAACTATGTGTTGGTATGTCCTGTCTTCAGATGATTGTACAGGGACTGCAAACACCATGAGCTCCACTGCCTGCAGACAGAAACCATGGCAGGCTTTGGCTGTCTGCACCATCTCCAACATGTCTTAGATTATTTAAAATTTCTATATTCTACTTTCATGCAAAATAAATTCTGTTGACTGTGTTCTTTGTGCAGAGCTGTGTATCACGTGCCCAGACTATTTATGAGGGTATGAAATGTTTGACCTCGCAGAGCACCCATCACCCAGGGGCTGACAGGCCTGCAGGTCACTGAGTGTCCCACTGTCAGCTTTACCAGGCCTCCCACCTACAGAGTGCCCAGGCAAGGGCAAGAATATCCCCGTGGATGTCACCATCCACTCAATCACCTGCAGTCCCAGCATCATGGGGAGGTCATGGTGTATTTCTTACCTATTTCCACAGAAAATTCTCTTTTCTATCTTCTCCTCCTGCCTCTTATCTTCAATAACTTAGTTTTCTCTCTGCCTTCAGTATTTGATGTGCACATACACAGTGTGTGTGTGTGTGTGTGTGTGTTTATATCTACATCTAAATAGCTATACATCTATCCCTCTACTTTTCTTCCCCAGATGAAGTTTAGTAAACACATATTGTGGATTCAGGTAAACTACAATTACAGAACCCCCTTTGTTCTAATATTAACTTGTCCTCTCTCCCTTGTGCTCCCCTTTCTAAGATGCCTGAGGGGTGTCAGGTTGGTTCATTCCTGCACTCCTGACACCACAGGGCTTTATCCTCAGCAGCAGGCTGATGTTTAAAAGAAGCTGCCAATTAGTATCCAAGACACCAGTTAACAAGATAGTTTCTCCTAATGGCTTGTATTGATGAATGAATGAATGAAATTCCACAAGTTGTTTATGTGTGGAGAGCACTGCTGTGACAGCCCTGGCAGCACACAGACACTGGGGAAGGTGACACAGCAGCCCAGAAGGTGACACAGGTCGCCAGCCTGCCCTTCACACACTGTCTGGGCAGTCCTGCAGGAGCCACCTGGGCAGAGCCACAGCCCAGGGGACCTCAGGGCAGCACTGCTGACTGCGCTCACTCGGGCTATGGACCTGTGCTGCCATTTGGGAAAGCTGGAAGAACAAAACTCTGGCAGTTCATGGGATAAACGCATCCAAAGTGCCAGCACTGAGGGGAACTCACACTGTTTTACCTTCAAAATGGCAATTTAAAGCTTCAATGGTCAACCCACATTTATACATCCAGAAAGACACATATTGAGATGAAGATATTGAGGCAAGCTTGCTCTCCCTTTAATTAGAAGACCATTAATATCAAGTGCTCAATTTTATTTCCTATCAAGAAAAGCTTCCACTTTTTAAGGGCACTTGAACTTTTCTAGGAGCACGAGTAGCAGCATTCGATTAGAACATGAAGTAAATACTAACAGCATTAACAGCATTATTGCCTCTTAAGGGCATATTTGATAAGCAGGAAACAGATTTGCACATATATGCATTGGCAGCAGAGGTACAGATATATAATTGTGTAGTGTCAAGATCTGGGTTCCAGAACAAGCTACTGCAGTGCTACAGCCTCACCCTGGCTGTGCTGAGTTTGTCTTGTCTTCCTAAGAATAGTTTGGTTTGCTCAAATCAATAAAACAGTAACTTTTTCCCAGTTAACTGAATGTACCATCAGAGAGGCAGATACTCCACTCAGCTCTGGGAATTTTTCAGTGAAATCTCAGAAATTCAACTGAGATGCACCAGGGGTTTGTAAGCAGGGAATAAGGTGCCTAAACTTGATTTTGGCCACAACATGTACAAAAACATTAAGACTGAAACAAGTATGCGATACACTATGATGCATGTTTTATTGACAAGAGATCAATAAAATGAAGGGGATCATAAATTGTGGATACAACCTATCCAAGCTGTCTGTCACCTCCTGTCCTTCTCGTCCCTCCAAAAGAGATACAATCATAAAACCTTATTGATTCAAGTCCTTCATGCACTATTTGGGGACAATTCTTTGTGAACTCAACAGGCATTTGTTTGTTTTATCACAAATTCATGAGGGTTTTAAACACATGACCAGTCCTGGAAATGAAGTTGACATAGCTTGTCTGACTGTGGACATAAGAGGAATGTGGATAAATGAGAGTCTGTGGTGGCCAAAAACCAGCAATTACATGTGAATAGCATGGGGTAGAGAAGCAACATGGTGAGAAAGCAGATATGGCTATTTGATTTGAATGTGAGTATTTGAAGCATGCTAAGGAAGAAAGTTTTTACAGTGCAGGTGATGAGGCCCTGGCAGAGGCTGCCCAGAGAGGTGGTGGCTGCCCCATCCCTGGAAACATTCAAGGTCAGTCTGGATGGGGCTCTGAGAGACCTGAGCTAATTGAAGATGTCCCTTCCCACGGGACATGGGTTGGACTGGATGATATTTAAATGTCCTCCCCAACCCTGCATGTTCTGTGGTTTTATTACTGCCTTCCTTAACCCAAAACCAACATGTGCTCGAGGACGTAACTCTGTGCAATCAGCCCTTCTCTGAGAGATGGAGGACAGATTTGCATTCAACTAACTGATCAAATGTTAAGAATTTCTTAATTGCCTTAATAGTTTAATTTTATTTGTCTCTAATCTAATTAGTAAAGAGCAGTGTGCGTGGGGGGAGATGATTGGAGGGGAGGGGAATGCCTTCATGTCTGCAATGTAGAAACCCTCGGCGGCCCCAGCCAGGCAGTGCAGGTGTCAACAGATCCCTGTTTCCTCCTCATTATCCCCCTGCCTGGCTGCTCTGGCTGCTCTGGGAAACTTCCTTTGAAGGCTGTAATAGCAGCATTCATTTCTGCTGCAGATCAGGTGAGTCCAGCTTTTTCTGCGCAGTAATTTAATAGGAACTCAGGTCTAATTTAATAGATCCTTTATGTCTCTGTCAAAGGTTGTTACCATTGATTGGTGCAATGGCTCACACAAGTCTGTAAATACATTAATCTCTCGAGAGCCTGCAACAACAATGCCATTCACAGCATGGGCAATACAGATGGACAAACCCTTACTGCACAAATGAGGGACTGACTACAAATTTACACTAAATATAAATATAAAATAAATTTTAAAAAAATTAAAAATAAAAACAATATATAATATATATTATATAATATATAACATTATTATATTATTATAATATATTATTATATATTATATATTATATATAATAAACATATATATAAAATAAAAATTTTTAAAAATTTAAAATGTAAAAATATAAAATATATACTACATAATCTAAAATATAAAATAAATGTAAAATAATTTTTTAAATTTTAAAAATGTAAAAATATAAAATATAAAAGATATACTATATGATCAAAAATATAAAATAAATATAAAATAAAGAAGAAAAATTAAAAATTAAAAAGAGATTAAATATAAAATAATATATAATATATAATATATAATATATAATATATAATATATAATATATAATATATAATATATAATATATAATATATAATAAATATATACTATAACATATAAAATGTAAAATATAAAATATAAATTATAAATTACAAAATATAAAATATATAATACATAATATATAATATATATAAAATATAAAATATAAATATGTATGTTGAAATTACCCCATTCTTAACACAGTCGTTTAGTCTTTAGGCAGTTTTGGGAAGGAACAAAAGCAGAATTTGTGAGTTTAAATCTTTTGCCATCTATATTAACTATAAAATTAATATAAATTAAATAAAGTCTGAAAAACTCTGAAAATCCCTGGATCAATGAATGCTACAAAATCTGGATCAGGCCT
This sequence comes from Taeniopygia guttata, assembly GCF_048771995.1. NCBI lineage: Eukaryota > Metazoa > Chordata > Aves > Passeriformes > Estrildidae > Taeniopygia > Taeniopygia guttata. The sequence continues at coordinate 9,442,286 of NC_133044.1, read as the reverse complement.
ACTGAAGCTCCAGAAGTACCAGGCTGACTCAGTCAATGTGTGCCAAGGCACTTGGTTGGTGTTTAATTTCCAAGCTCTCTCCCTCTTTCAGGAGCCCAACCTGCAGAGGAATGACCAAGTGACAAAGTGACAGACCCAGCCTGGTGACGAAAGCAGCTGGGACATCCAGGACAGAACCTGTCCATGCTGCTCACACAGAGGACATGTTGATGTAATCAATATTTATTCACTTTTTTTTTTTTCCTGTCTACACCTTCTCCAACACTTCACAGTATGGGAAACACTGCATGGGACTGACTTCCTGCCAGATGTTGAACATCCCCAGCTCCAGCTGCGCCAAGAGGCCACCAAAGTGCCCAACCCCTCAGCTGAGGGCTCTGCAACACCCAGCAAGGACTATTTTCCTTCTGAACAAATGGCCATCACTGCTAAATGTACTCCAGCACAAGAAGGAGATTCATTAAGGACTGATCCAAAGGCATTCTGTGCAGCACAGCATCGTGTCCTTTTCCTTTCACAGCCAGCCTGTAAGAGAGCTGGGTTAGGAGGCAGGAGGAAAACATCATGGCAGGAATATCGGTGTATTTTGGATGCAAAGCAGAAGCTTATCTGTTTTACTACTGCAGCACCAGAGAAAATCAATTTTGACACAGAACTGCCACTTTACAAGAAAATAACTATACTTTCCAATAACCTAATCTGTGCAAAGCCTACTGAAAATTCCCTAAAGAACCAGTAGTTAAAACCTCCATTAAATCAAAGGGTTTAATATGGGAAGGGAAGAGAGGATGCAGTTTGACTTGGGAATGTAATGGACTCAGTGGGGAAATAAATATGTTGTTTTATGTGTACAGTTACAGAATTTGAGAACACAACATTCATTTCAAAGGGAATTCTCTTGCTGTGCAACTTATTCCTAAACAGATGTGATTTTTGCTTATTCAAAAACATTTAGGTAACAATTACAGCATAATAAATTATAATTGCCATCATCTTCCAGCTATGCTATGACTTCTATACAAACACAAAGAAAATGCAATTATATAGAACTGTAAATCCTATTTTCACGTAGCTTAGAGCACTGACAGAACACTTGTTTGTTTTCCTTAGAATGAGAAATACTTTAAAATATCTATCCAAAGGAAAAAGCCGTATTTGTTAGGAGGCCTGGCAGCTTGATAAGGTCTGTGTTACACAGCTCCTGCTCAGAGAGGGGCCCAACTCTAAGGAAGTTCATTATCTTTTGGAAGGTGATATTTTACTCTTAGGTTTTATATTAGGAGTCTGCTTTAATGAATTTCTAAGCTGACATATTGACTAAGCAATGCAGGACCGCTGTTTGAACATGGCGGGAAGAGAAAGGAACCAGAAACTGAGTGAAAAGCAGGATTTTTATGACCGAATAGTGCAGGAGATCACACAAGAATCCAACAGTCCATTATAAACATAAATCATTCTACAGCGTTTCAGAGAGCTGCAGCTCAGGGGTTGAATTCTACAAGATAACTCAAAAATAATCCCCTTGCAGTCTGCAACTCTTCATTAATTAACCTTCATACCTTTGCTAGATATCACTAAAGTGTTGCAGCAATTGTGTTAGAAATCAATTATAAAACACAACTTCAATTATAAATAACCAAACATTTATAATTTATATCTGTTTAAAACCTGAGTCTGATAAAGAAATAATATGCATTCAGTATTTATTTAATAAAGGAGAGATTTCATGAACAGAATGAGAGGCTGTAAAGTCCTCAGTCAGTCACAACCCACATCTACATCAGGTGAGATGAAGTCCTGCAGGGAGACATGGAGAAACACCACAACTTGGAAAATATTTGCTAGAAAACACAGAAACAATTCCGAGTTCTAGGGAGGGTCCCCATTGGGTTCTGCTTCTCCCCAGGCTGATGAGAACTCTCCTGAAGAAGACAGCCTCATACTTGCATCCCAAGGCTTCCAAAGCAATATTTCAGACCAACCTGAACTTCAGGAAGGAATATTAGGGCTGTGAAAAGGATGCTGTCAAGTTAAGAGCTATTTTATCAGCATCAGTTTTAGATAAAAATGTTGCTTTTCTCTGAGAAAGTGCAGCAGGCCAAGGAGGAAGGAACTCCCATCACTGACAAAATCCAGCTGTCCCCCATCAGCACTAAGGTTTCCCTTTCCACCTCATCTTTCATCGCTTCTTTTGTTTCCTTTAGAAAAATATTTATCCTTAACGAGACGCCTGGGTTGCATTTAACTTTCTACTGAGTAAAATGAAAATCAAGTTCACACTGCACTTTCAAGGAGAAGAGACAAAAGATGGTGAAATAAAAACAAAAAAGTATTTTAAAGACACTTTATTTTTTTTCAAGACCTTGGGAAAGAGTTGAAATTAGAGGAGTCAGAGTAAAATAAAACATTTTATATGCTGGGCCACGTGGCATTACATCTAAATCTTTCAAAAACCCATAGGACAGAATGGCTGTCAGAAGTTAATTTAAAGAGTTGGTTGATTGTGATCCTTCACAATCATTAGTAACCACTGCATTTAAAAGGCACAGAGTTTAATGGCCTGCTCCATTTCAGAGCTAGAGCACAGGAATCCTTTCCCAAGGCTGGAGAAGATTTGCAGAGTCTCAAACACACGTTAACTGATCTGAACACTAAATAAATCCTGGAGAAACAGGGTTCCTCTGGAACTCCTGGAATTTCATCAACACCCAGGAGCAGTGGGCACAGCTGTAACACCAGTGAGAGACAGGAGCATATCCCAGTTGTGTCCTGTCTTTGGTGCACACATGGGTACAGGTCCCCAAAAGTGGCAGAGAATGGGACACAGAACGGGCAGAGCCAGGTGCTGCCAGTCTGTGGTCAGGTGGCTGCTCCAGGCTCCTTCAGCCACATTCGTAGTTTAGTGATGGCAGGTGGCAGAAATGTTTGTACTGGCAACTACAGGAAACACTTTTCTTGCAAAATCTCACATGTAAAGAATTGCAGGATGCATTTTTGAATTGTTCCTCTGATAAAAGTTAGCAATCTCATCAGTACTGAAGCAATACCAGGAGTCCTTACCTAAAACTCCAATAATATTGTCTGGCTTGGAAGCAGCAGGACGTTTTTCCTTTAGCCTAAGACGTGGCTGTGGTGTTGAGGAGTTTAATGCTGCTCTGCATTTGGAGTTTGTCTCACAACCTCCTCCCTTTTAATGTTCCTCATTTTGTTCATCTGCTCCACTTTCTGACGTGTCAGCATCCTGCCTCAGATCTGCAGGAGATTGAAAGGTGTGCCCTGTGGGTTACACTCTCCCTAAATCATCCATGATCTATTCCGCTTGGCTTAAACGACTGCGTCTCATTTGCACAATTGCCCTATTAATTTACTCACCATTGATTTACATGACTTTTGCTGGAAATCCTCCACCAGACCTCTATTTTACATTCCCTCTCAAAAGCTCCCTTCCAGCTTTTTTCTCCCCCATCATGTTCCTTGTCTCATTTCTCTTCCATTTGCCGTCATTCATCTGTCTCTCATCTTCTTCCTCCCTCTCCCTCCCACTGTTCTGTCTTCCTTCTGTTTCTTCTCTGTTCTCCTCCATTTCCTCCCTCCCTGCAAGTCTCCCTCCTTGCTCCACAGCAGCTAATAAATCTACCAGAAAAGCCCAGAAGCCCCAGAAGATACAGGTGTAAAGGCAAAGGAGCATAAATAAATCAAGATTCCTCATGAAGAAGAGCAACAGCTGTGACTTCCTTTTGGCGAGTACAAAGACTGATGGGTGACCATCATTATCTATCTTGCAGTGCTTTACCTCGTCCTTGTGTCTTTTTGTTTTCCTCAGAGGAGCTCAGTCTCTAAGTTCAGATTTTATGGCTACTTTCACCCTCTCAGCAGATCACATTCCCCTGGACTGGTGCCCTGATCACCAGTTTGACTATGAAAACCAAACCTTTCCATCTGAACAGACAACAAACTGCTGGGCTTTGAGAACAGGCATATAGAAGTGCATGTATACATTATAAAAAACAGACAAATGTAACCATAGAACAGAGGTGTTTTCCAGCTCTCATGACTATATGCTCTGTGTGGAAACCAATAACTAAATGCAGTTGTTCCTAATCTAAAACTCTCATTCAGTATATTTCATTCAAATTTGCAAAAGAAGAAGGACTGAAGTGCAGAGGGTTAGACTAAAAGGACTACAAAGGTTTACATATTCACAGTGGGTAAATAAATAGCCTAACCTTAATGCCACACGCTGCAGGGCAAAGACAACGAGGAGAGAGAAAAGCATAGGAAGGAGAGGTTCAAAGAGCAGCAGACCCCAAAGAGCAGTTGATGTATATGACATAAATCAGCTGCTCAGCCTGGAAGTCAGGGACAATTGGACAAAGTCCCAAAATGTCCTTAAGACACCTGGCTGTGCCCTTCCTGCAAAGCCTCTGAGCACAGCACTGACCAGTGCAGTCAGAGGGTCTCACTGGTGAAGTAACACCTGGCATGGACCTCAGGGAGCCCCCAGGCAGAAGCAAACCCTGTAAGTGAGCATGAAGCCTGTTTTTACTCATGGCAGAGACACAACCCTCCCTTTAAGTGCATGCAATGCACTTTATTTGCAATTTATTTGCAATAAATGCAAACCAGCCACGGCTACCAGTCAGTCACGTTGCTTGGTTGAATGAAAAAAATCCTCCTCCCTATGCAAAAAAGACTTAAAGACTGAGTTGAGAATATTCTCCACTTCCTAAACCCAAATTAACAGCTGGGCTGTGCAGCTCTGAGCTGGACAAGGCCACAAACTCTCAGCACTTGGTTATTATCTGAAAAATAGCATGGAACTCCAAAATAATGACAGACTTCTAGAGATAATACGCTGCAATAATACAGTATGTGAAGTTACCCATTTTATTCTCAACCTAATTTCCATGTAGTTTGCAATTTTCAGATTTAATAATGTAGTTGAGAAAATACAAATTGCTTGTATTACCCACATATTTACCCTGTACTGTACATAGCATGTAATTACAGCCGTGGTTCCTATGGAATTACTGAGTTTCTGCACAGGTTTTTGTGTCCTCCTCAGGAAAGTGCCAAAGGAATCTTTCAGTGTGCTGGAGCACAGCCCACAGTGATGTGAGAAAAAAAAAAAAAGAGGGTACTTCCTTCAATCCTGTCTGGACAGCATGAGGGAAGCATAAGACAAACTCTGCATGCAGAAGCATCGTCAGCTTTCTTTGGTCCCCAAAGTCCTACAAAAGAGCACTCTGCAGTTCCTGATTAATGTTCCAGACCTCCACTGAAAGGGATTTTCTACTGCTGTACCTGAGCTCCTGTCCAAGAAAAGTGATTTTGATTGACTTATCCTGACCTGAGCTCTTCTGGAGAAATTAAGGTGGCAGCTTGCCAGTTCTCTTGGAAGGACAGTGCTTGTTTTTCGTTTCCTTTACCACTTTTAAAAACACTCAGGCAAGACTTACATATGGTTGGCTCATCTCCGATGTCTGAAGGTCTGAAGTTTGAAGGTTAGAGCTAATCTTAGCTATGGCATTTTGTGCTGAAGTCAGAACACAAGTAGTTTACAAAAAAATCAGCTTTAACAAGTGATCATAGAAACAGCACAGGAAGAAAAGTATTATTGGTATAAAATAATTGGAATTATGATTACTAAGAGCTGTAAAATCTGATGACAATATGCTGAGTAGAGAGAGTACTGCCAAAGCAGCCAAGATTAGAGAGGTCTAGAAGACAAGAAACCAAGTGATTATTTCTGATTTTACCTGAATTGTCAGTATGACCTTGGGTCAAGTAATTTGTAGCTTACAGGTGTTAGAGATTTGAAGGAGGTGCTTGGGATAGTCTGGGCTGTGATGTGCCAAAGAACCTCAGGGTAATGTCAGCTGCTAGAAAAGATTTCCTCCACACTAATATCCAATATGACAAAATTTCACCAGTTCATTTGGCTGTCCAAACAAACACGTTTGCAGACTCTTTCCTGGTCCTGAACTTCTAATGGGATGCTGAGAACTATCAGAGTTGCTGGGGATCCTGGATTTCCACTTCCCCAGGAATGGAATCTTGTGTGCGCCGCTCATCCTGAAATCCCCCTCAACAACCAACGTTCAGGTGACAAAGAACAACTCCATCACTCCAAACTGATCCTGGTGAACACCATGCCAGCATTCCAGTCAATTATAAACCAGCCATTAGTGTTGAGAAATAAGCATTCCTTCTACTTTTTAACGGCAAAGACCGCCCACCTGTGCCTGTAATCTTCATACACTGGAACATATGTTAGATGGACTATAAATGTCATGCATTGTTTATCTGCAAGACACAATTTGCCAGCAGCTCTGATGTGAAAAAAGAGCTGGAGTTGAAAAAGCCCTCTGCTAGGCTTGAAAAGAGCAGAAAAATGAATTTAAGTTTCTTCTTTTAATATTCAACTTACTTGACTGAGTGACTTGGTTGTCACCTGCAGAGATTATTTTTCATCTTTGAAGTATTTATATTTATATATATTTTTTATACTTACATATATAACACCTAAACCAGTAGGATTCTCATTTCAGTTTCATCTTTTTTGGCACTACATGTCCAAACAATGGATGATTTTTGTTAAAAATATCTTTATTGGGTAAAGCAATCTGAGGTTCACACAGCCCTCCTGGGTCTTCCACACAGATGGATTTTACCTGCAGAATATTTTAAGTTAAACAAATTTTGAATGCAGCAAAATAAATGGAAATCAACACAAACTGCACTCTTTTGTTAAAGTTGCTACACACTTCTTAGAAGACTCTCTTCTTCAACTGATTATAGCTTTGCCCAACTTCAGACCATTTGGGCTGGAATTTTCTGTGCCAGGTGTCTGCCTCAGGCAGAGGAGAATGTGATCATGTAATTAAAGGCTGCTTCATAGTGTGTACACAGAAGGGGGCAAATTAAGGTTGAAGAGGCAACCTTAATTCTCAATTTCTTAACTTTCACAGGCTTGACTTTGCAACCCCAATAATGTTCTTTTAATGTAGGTTTTTGCCTGCAATATTAACCCAGTGCTACATTAATTTAGAGACACATCCCACCAAGGATGGGTTTGAGCACACTGGAGTAGGATACACCCTTCTACCTCCCAGGCATGGGTTTAAATACAGTCAGGAGCTGAGGGGGTGGGGAGTTGTAACCCCTGGACAGCTGTTTGGGGGTTAAATGATGTGAACTGGTGATGTGAGACCTTGACTGGGACCGTGACTCCAGCAGAGGATCCGACTGCCCAGCCTGCACTGCCTCGCCCTCGTGGGGATGCAGCCACAGTTTTCCTACAAAATGTGGTTCCAGGTGACTCCTCTGTTGATAAGGGAATGTTCCCTCAATCCAGCAAGACCATGGATGGATGGCTGACACCTGAACTCCCAGAATTTATGAGGCATGGTGCTGATTTGGTGGGGCTGTTCATGTACAGATTACCAGAGCCTTCAATGAAATCTTCAGTGAGGATGGGAAAAGCCAGCAGTGCCACAATCTGAGCAATGGCTGTGCTTCCATCAAAAAAAACCCAAAAAAAAACCAAAACCAAAACCATCCTGGAAATTTGCTCAGTGACACTTCTAGGAAAAATGAGTATGGACAACATATGAAAATTTAATTTAGCCCGTCTGGTGTTGAGAAACACGAAGCACTTGAATAACTACCAAGTGGGATTCTGCAAAAATAAGGAGAGTTGTGCCTGAAGGAGGAAAGCTGAAGTGCTTCCTGTACCTCCAGAGGCTGTGCTGGAGGGCAGAGCTTTAGAACAGAGACCTTGTAGGAGACATTCACTGAAGGAGATACTGTGGAGCTTCCCCCAAAGCAAACATCACAAACTACAAAGCCCCCTCTGCCCTCCAGTAGAGGAAATTTTGACACTTAAGCAACTAAATCAGAGAATCACAGAATAATTTAGGTTGGATAAGAGATTTAAGATCACCAAGTCAACCATAAACCCAACACTGCCTAGCCCCACCAAACCATGTCCCTGAACCTGCTCCAATACCTGACCCCTGGTGCTGTACCAGCAGCTCCCTTGGGGAGCAGAGAGAAGCTCCCCAGCTGTTCTCAGAGGGGAAGCAGGTTATAGAGAAACCACCAGAGACAACAGAAAACAGAAAGGGATCAGGAAGAGGGTAAATGTTTTCTCTGCAGAGCAGGAGACAATCTCAGCTTTAGTTCTGCCTCCTCAGTCCTGGTAGTTCAAGGCAAGAAAACAGAGAGAAACAGTGTTCTTCAAAACTCCTTTTACAGCCATCCCTTTATGATATTCCAGACTCCCCAGTCACAAACCCCCCAAGCCCCCAGGCTTCAACCCACTGGCTGCCAACCCTCAAGATCTGACAGCATCACTGTTTCCCTCACTGCTGACACTGGTACCCAAACCAGATAATCCAAGCAGCAGAGCCAAAAAGCTTCTTTTCATCCCAGCAGGAGTTTTAAAAATATTATAAATCACTTAGCTTTGTTTTGCTTGCCACTGACTGCATTCATGCTCCTTTTGAGAGGCCACATTAATAAATAGTGTGCCCTGATACCAACATGGCTTCAATCCCATCATTTTCTGTATTCAGCACTCATATGCCTCCCTTACTACAGTACATAAATGATATAAACTTCTCATCAATAACATAAAAAATTCATACTCTGTCTACAATGCAGCTGCTATCACAGGTTTATGTCAACAATCGTCCTGATTTTTAATAGCATAAATGTTTAAAGAGGCAGCAATTCTTGTAAAGTATCTGCAGGGATATTTAGAGCCGACATATGCCAAAACAATCCTGTTCTCATACAGGAGACATTGTTGCTCAGCAGGAAGACAATGTTTATCCTCACAAATGTTTACCCTGATTCAGTCATTAAAACGCTCCAAGTGTCTGGCAGGGACATCCCCAAGCTCCTGGTCACCTCTCTGAGCAGGGAGCACCAGCTCCTGCCCGTGACAGCTGAGCCCCCTGCACTGCACACCTCTGCCTGCCTCCAAAATCATCTCTTTGCAGGGCTTGGCTTTGCTCTTTGCTATAAACATACAGAGACAGGATGATTTCCAAATGTTTTCATGCTTCAAAATTATAATGCACAGCCTGTCCTTTAATTTTCTTTTTATCTTTTAAAAAAACCCTAAACTTAGCTTTCTGAGGGCTTCCTGCCTTAATAAAACAATGCAAACTCTTTCTTTTAATTTATTCTACTTGCTGCCAATTGTGTAGGGCTTTAAGCTATTAAAAATAATAATAAAAAAGCTTTGCATACATGCAACATAAAATATTTATTTTTAATCTAAGCAGGATTTCTTTACCTGCTGTGAAGCCACAGCTTTTGTTTAAGGCTTGCTTTATCATCTGTGTGTCAAGCTGAAAGCATTTCTCTCCTGATCCTTCATTCTAGCTGTAAAGAGCCTCCTAGCTGAGCCCAGCTGACACTCAACTTCCAGCTCCTGCTTCCAATTTTCCTTCTGCCTTTCCCCCTCTCACCCAAAAACCCACAACCTGGAAGTTCTTCACTTGAACAGATGGTTTGGAGAAATCTGGGACACGCTCGCGTGCTGGAAAATAGGACTCCTTTAAGCAACACCTCGTGGAACAATTACGTGAACAGTTGGTCCAAAGAGTGACCCAGAAAGTGCCCCAGCTCTGCTCTCTGAGCCCCAGGAGAGCCTTCCCAGCCCTGTGTGAGTGCCTGACCTTGGGCACCACGGCTCCTCCTGGGACAGCACATTCCCCCTGCGTCCTGCACAGTGCCCTGCCGTGAAAATGAGTTTTTGAGGTTAAAACTGAAAGCATTAATGACAAAACCCAACCCTACGCTTCCCGTTTGTTTACTATGTGAACAGCACCAAATTCTCCCAGAGTTTTTCACAACCAAAGTACAAAATGACACGGTCCCACCTGCCTGTGTCCAGGTTGGACCCAGACCCTGCTGCTGCTGTTCAGAGGAAGGGAAGCAGCCATCTGACAAGTGCTGAATATTCCCAGCTCCATCCAAGGACAACAAAGCAGCACATTCCCATGGGCAATAAAAAACCAACCTCCAAGTCAGGCTTCAATGGGTATGTAGGAAGAAATTTTGAGTTAGAATTAATGAATTTCCTGTCCCAAGGCAGAAGCAAAGTCAGAAAAGTGGATCATGGAAGAAGTGCCAGCAGAGTGCACTGCTCCTGAACTGTGTTGTGGAAGTGTATCCCATCGTGGTACACGTGGACACAGCAGGAGGAAGGTATCTGATGAGCAGGACACAGGAACCAGGCGGGGTGAGCTTGCTGCTGACTCAGAGGGGACATGTGGGGGACATTCAGGAAGGGGAGATGACTCTGGTGAAGAAATTTCCAGAAGGGGAGAGTTGTGTGTCCATAAGAATGGGAATTACAGGACTGGACAGCTCTGAAGATGTGGGCATGGCTGGATGCGGGTGGGAAAAGTGGACTTGTGGCTTAAGGTTTCCTCAGGAGCTGAGAAGGTGTTTGAAAGAACCTTGGTGGAGGCTTTAGGTGCAGTGGATGGCTGAGGCTGTTACCAGCACAAAAATGTCCCTTACAAGAGTTCCTGGGGCCAGTCCCCACTGCCCCTCACCAACTGCAGCACACCAGGGCTGGTTTGGGGGGGCTTGTTCAGGTGCAGGGCTGGGGGACCAATAACCCAAAATTTCCACTCCTCAGAGAAGATTTCAAGATTGTTCCAAAAACCACTGAGGGACCCCTGAAGTTTTCCTTTCCTTTGAACAGGTGCAACGAGATGGTCTTTGTTTAGTACTAAAACTGCAGATCCATTATAGCAAAGGTAAATATCAACTAGAGAGTCAACATCTCCATTAACAAAACCCAAGCTGCCTCAGTAGCCACCAAACACTGACATTTCACAACTATTTAAAAACACTTCAAGACCTTAAAAATCAGGGGCATAGGAAAAACAGGGAACCATTGTAACAAGCTAAATTTCCTGTCACACAGAGGCTTGATTCCTGTCAGTGCAACACTCGTTTTAGTCTGATTAAGTTGCTGTGATGAACTTCAGAGTTTAGACTGCCCTTGAGCCTCACATCTATCTGATCTTTAATTCTACTACCCGCTCATTTCTTGCTAAGCACACAATTCTGAGTCCCACTGGAACAGCCTCGTTCAGGTTCTGCATCAATATGTTCAGTGCTGAATTCATTTCTGCAGGGAGCCCAGTAAATCTGAACTTTCCAAAATCATTTGGCCCCCATTACTAGTAAGCACTGCCCTTAAATAGGTTGTAACTCCAGCTAATAGGCTCCATAATCATAGCTGAATTGAACAAAAGGGTCCAGTATGGGCTGTCATCAGTCATTTTTATTCCCAATCAAATGCACTGCATAAAAGGGAACTTTTTTTTATACTTCTGGATGCTGAAACTAAGAAACTCATTTCACCTGAATAGAGGTTTTTTCCTTAATAAAAAAAAAAAAAAAAAAAAAAAAAAAAAAAAAAGCTTCCTGTAGTCCAGCACAGCACTGATGCAAGACCTGGAACTGGTAACCTTTTCACCTTGCAAAATGGCATCTGTCCAGAATATAAGGAGACAGGAAAAACATTAAGATGCAAAGCCCACATAATGAAAAATTCCAATGCTGAGAGATACATCTTCTGCTATTCAAAGAAGTAACTGAGTGTAGCTAAACCTAAGGTAAAGGAGTTAGCAGTAGCAGTGCTTATATCTTGATCACATTTCCATGAAGACAAGCTTTCTGATATTGTTTCATCTAGTGAAAAAAAAAAAAAAAAAAAGGAAGCCACCTTCTAAATCTTATCACTGAAATTGATAGTGTTTACTTAAAGCTTATTCCAGCTTTGCTGACTTCAACAGATATTGAAGTCTCCAATAAATCTATTTCAACATTTTTTACAACTCTCTTCTTTCTCAACATACACTCTGGCCTTCCTGATCTATATCAGTGGACAGAAGACCAGATTTTTGTTTATGAATATCTAGAAGTTTCATTGCTGTCTGCTGAAAAGCCTGGAATAAAAATGAATAGCAAGTAAATAAAGCAGAAAAGGAACTTGATTTATCCTTCTCTCTCCTGCAAGGCAGCAGAGGCAGTCCTTGCTGGCACCATATTTTTTACACACAAAGCAACCTGCTACAAAGGCAATGCAGGAGAGCTCCTGCTGGGCACGGGCAGCTTGTCCTGCACAGGTGGGCACTGCTGGCACTGCAGCTTCTCCCACTGCTCCTCTCCAGTGGGACTGGGACACCCTGCAAAATTCCCTTGGGCCAAACAGCACGGAATGGTCCCAGCTGATGGCAGCTGCTGGCAGCCACAGCCACGTTTTGTACCCTCAGCACTTCCCTTGGTCCCTTGGAGAGTGTGGGATCACTGACACCACACATCAGCTACCTGGGCATGCCTGCTCTGCTCCAGGACTGCACCTGAGCAATCAGGCAGAGAAGGAGGAAATGGGGCACCTGGGGATGTGGGAATTGGTGAATCACACCTTGGAGCACTGTGTTTCTAAGAGACCAATAAGTGAGAGTGTGCATGCAAATACTTCACTATAAAAATAAAAGAATAATTAAAAAAGAAGAGTTGGCCAATTTCAAGGCTTTAATCAGGTGAGATAGTATAGAGGAGCAAGGTCATATCCTTCCAACTGATTTTAAATAAGCAAGGAAAAGCCTAAAAAGGCAAAATCAGTAGTTCAGCTAAATGACTAAAATTGTGGTGAGTTTCTCAGCAACAAAACCCCCACAAACGTAAAAGTGCCTGATACTGGTTACGTGGTTCACTGGTTTAACCAGAATTATAATTCCACAGAAATCAGAATAGCTGTGAGTGATACAAAGGGATAAAAGACATGAATGAACCTGGGTGAGATCTGTTCAGCAATGGAAAACTGCCCCAGGTGGGATATATGAGAAGACTGATAGAGATTTTAAATCAAAGCACCACAATGGAAAGAAACCTTCACTAATTCTCTTCAGCTGCCTAGATGGGCCCAAACTTTCTTCCCCCCACGCATACAGATGAAAATAAGAGGAATATTTGGAAACCTGTGCATTCTGCCATCCCTCTTCTACCTACATGTGCCTCAGAACAAAGCCTGCACTTCTCCATTTGACAACAGCTTGTGGAAAGACCTTTCTCCTGTCTCTCCTAAGCCATTCAAAAATGCCACGTTTCTCTTCTTGCTTCCCAGGAGCTGCCAGCAGCTGCTCTCCGCCGTGCAGAGCCCGTGTGAGAGGTGGAGCAGAGCAGGTGACCCTCTGGGCAGCTGGCTCTGGAAGCAAGAACTGCCCAGGGCAGGAGGCCAGGCCAGCCCCATCCTCACCTGGGACTCACCCATGGCCAGGACACATCCAGTGTGGATGGAGCAGCAGCTCCCTGCACTGCTTCAGCAATGCAGGGACACTGGAGTGACACAGCACACAGCAGCACAGGCCCTTGAGCAGATACCACAGGTGCTCTTCATCTCCTGCACTCGTAAATACTAAAATAGAACTGAAATTACTACTTCTTTAAAGCTGCAATAAAGGATAGATAGGAAGGTACACTGATACAATTTGAGTCAATTATTTTAAAACAATATGTGATGGATTTGCAGTATGCCAATGTAAAAGAGACAGGCTCATTTTCTACAAATGCCCACAAAGAGAAATGAGAGAGCTCAGCACTATAGCATGGCATATTCCATTAGGAATTAAATCTCTTCTCTCTGATGGTCCCATCCACACGTTCATTGGACAGTCTCCTGCTTTCATCTACATTATTGTTATTAATTTATGAATGAGACTGGAATTACAGAAGATGAGTCTAAGGTGAGGCTGCATTATAATAATAAATGAAAGAATGACTCCTGTTTACATTCAAAATATTTCATAGTTAAAATGCTCACTGCATTTTTAACTGTGACATACTTCCTTTAGCTGGTTTCGGTTTTGAAGTAATGATATAAAATTCATTTCATCTCTTTTTCAAGCCTGAGTCTTTCATACATAACATCAGGCATGTCATATCTGAGGAATTATTAAAATAAGACGGAGCCTGCTGTATCTGAGCAGAAAAGCTTCTTTGAGCTGGCGTCCTCAGGAGAGAAGCAAGCTCAATCTCATTAGTTGGTGCTGAGAAGGCGTCCTAGTCACTGGGTTCAAGGTGATGAAAGATTAGGGCGTTTGGCCTCGGCTCATTCCGTATGCAGCTCACATCACTCCCTGCCCGTGAACACGAAATTACATTGAACCTGGGGAGTCTAACTCCATTAATTTTAAATGGAAGATTAATTTAACAATATGCGGCAGATATTTGTTACAAACCTATCATGTAAAAGTGACGGTTAGCAATAAATTGTGGTGACTCACACTGGCCGGTGGCCCTGGCTCAAATAAATCAGAAGGCATTTACACATAATTGCTGTTTTTAAAGACAGGGATATGGGAGATATGTTTCTTTGATGAAAGATTGGGTAACTCCATTCAAGGAAACAGCAGCCCACGTTAAAGTGACAGTGTCTCTTTTGTGGGAGATGTTCTTCCATGTCCTACAGGACTGGGATGCAGTTATTGTCTGTCTTGGCCTGAACCTGGGCCTGGTTTTATTTCTTAGACAAATCATTTTCATTGATTTTCATGAAACATCTGAAAGAACAATACAGAAGTATTACACATTGGCTAAGAGGTATGGTTTAGGAACATGCAGCACACGCTGGCTGTCACCTGGGACTGCAGAAAATGCTTAAACAAAGGTTAACTGTGGTCCAATTTTTTCTGCCAACTTTCTGACTCCTGCACAATGTACAGAATTAACAGGTGGTCCTTCTCCTGCCACTGGCCCTTCTTTTCTTTCATTGATTGTCAAAATGTATGGCTGGGTATGAAATGTCACCATTGAAAATATCCTTTCTAGAGCAGGAGACTCACCACCTCCATCTGAGAATAAGCAACATAAGGGAGAAAACTGGAAGGACACAAATTTTTTTATTTCTTAGTCAAGTGTAGATAATGGCTGTGCTTCTCAGATTCTCTGATATCCGTTGCTAGAACAGGGACTGTCTACAAGGGAGATAAAAATATCTTGAAAGCTAATACAAGAGAGCAGAACTGGCTCCCTCAGGAAGCAGAATTACCCCAGACTTCTTCCTTTCCAAGAAAAAGGAGAAAATCAACCCTAACTTCCACCCCTAACTATTTGTGATCTGTGATTCTTACATAATTCTGTAAATTCTGCAGCAACAAACACTGGGTGGGACTGCATGTGGGCATGATTATTTATTTAAAGCAGAAAGTTGAGTGCCCTTACTTTTCTTTCTGAACTGGAAAGAACAAACCAGGCCTGATACCCAAGGATGGCAGTGGCTGTGTTTCACACACTGCAGGGAAGAGCATCACCTGCACTTGAACAAACCATTCCATCCATCAGCAGCTTCTGCAGGCTGTGGCAGCTGGAGATTCAGTGACCAGGCTGAACAGAGCAGGAGATCCTGCCTGAGCTGCCCAGGGATGGAAATGCTGGCATGGCTCAGACTGGCTGTGCTCAGAGGCTGGGACAGGGCAGCAGTCACCACCCCTCCAGACCAGGCACAAATGATGGAAGGGGTTAAAAGGTAGCAGGATTGTGTTCACTGTGCCAAATATCTCAGTGTGACCCACAAGCTTACAGAGCAGTCACAGAGAGGAGCTGCAGTGGAACTGAGAATTCCCAGCTTAGCTGTCTGAGCAGGCAAAGGGAATCCACCCTTTTGAGTCTTTAACAAATGCCCTGTCCTCCAAAAGCATCCAAAGCAGCCCACTGCTGTTGTCCTTTGGGAAGGGAGGCAGAGAGGGGCAGCTTCCAGTGCAGTTAAATGAGGCCAGTACAGATCCATGTCTGTGTGGGAAGCATAGTGTGAGGTTTCAATCCCTAGCTCACAGCTTGCCTAACCACACAGAAACCCAACTCCATGCTGGGTTTGTGACCATTTGTGGTTTGCAATCTGAAGTTTTTAGATGTCTTTGGAGCCATTTATTCTAAAGTACCTAAAAATTCTGATTTTTGGTAGTATTTTCTCCCACTGTGTTCACAGATACCCTCCCCATGTAACATCACACTCTGCCCTGCCAGATATTATCCCCACCAAGCTTTACAAACTCACATAAAATGGACACTATCTTCATGCACAAATAATCTATGGGTGTGTCCTGTGTGATTTAAAGAGAAGGATAACAAGAGATAAAATACTGTGCACTTGCTTTTTTATACAGCCATACCAAAACACTTGCACAAACCAGACAACATTAGAATAAGGTTTCTCAGACCTTCTTTTCCTCCCAGCAAGACAGGAGACTGTCTGTTCTAAATTGGCCACCAATAATCCTTTCCATATGGTGGAAAAGAGAAATGCAACCTCCAGCAGACCCTGGTGGGAGGCAGTGGCAGTATGAATCTGGGAAGGTGACTGAACTGCGGGGATCGTGCTTTGTTTCCAGCTCTGCTGGGAGGAAGCACTGTGGGCAAGGCTCTTCAGTGCTCACAAAATGCTGCAAGATCTTCAGACTGAAAGGGCCACTGAAAATGCAAACGTGGACTGGCAGTTTTACTGCCCAGCCTGACCTGTCAGTGAAGAGAGTTCACCCTGCATCAGCTGGTCTGTGGTTCACTGGTGTCTACACCAACTGTGTGCCACGGGATAGAGCTTCAGAGGGCAAAGAAATGTTAGGTAGATAAACAGCTCTTCACACAGGCCAAAATTAATTAATTGAAAACCGTTACTGTTGATATTTGAATGAATAAGACTGATGCAGAATAACTACACAGAAAAAGAGCACTGTAGCTTTAAATTCCATGCCAACATCCAGGTTGCCAGCAATTGATGCCACTAACTCATTTTTGCACTTTAATGTTAAATTTCTTATGGGACCACATCACCTAATTAGAGGAATTGATAACTGCACTGTTCCATAATGAGGCCAATACATTTCAAAGTCATTAAAGATAACCAAGGCAATAAGTCTGTGTTTAAGCGGCACTTCCTTAGATTTCACAGCCTGCATGGCGCTAGCACAGGAAAAAGCAATCCCTGCCTAGTCAACTGTAAATGCTGGGTTATTGGAATCTTTAAAACAGGCAGCAAGGAGAAAATTACATGGCCAAATCTCCTTTTTCCAGTTAATGAAGAATTAAGACTCCCATTTACCATATTAGAAGGTTCATCAGAGGTCTCTCCTCTCCATAGCTTGTGTTTGACAGCAGTGTCAATTTATCTGAGTCAGAACGCAGAAGTGCATGACAGCGCGTCATTCATAACTGTCACATCTCCTTATCTCCCTCATTGTCACACTGCTAACCAAATTCAGGCCATGTTTTCCCCATCATGTCCTCTTAAAGGGAGAAGGATCCCCTTACCCACCGCAGCAAAGTGACCCAACCATGGCCACAGCTTTGGGAAGGGGGATCACAGAGCCTTGGACAGCCAGGGAAGGGTAAACCAGCATTTCCCAGAGGCAGGCTTCCAGCAGGACTGTTCCTGGCTTCAGAAGTAAGACACATTAATTCTTGGTGGTAATTACCAGAGGGATGGATTTATTTTATATTCTACCTTGTGCCTGTAAGATTTATTCAGGTACATTTGGCATCCAAGTAAGAAAAGCAGAGTGACTTTATTGAAAGTCAATGGTCGAACTTCTGTTGGCTTCAAAAGCACAGGAAGGATTTGTAGAAATGCAACAGATGAAGAATTCCATAAAATTAACACTAACTTTAGAGCATTTGTTACCTTGGCTGAGGTAGAATGTAAGAGGTCTAGCAAAACACTCATAAAAAATCTTCTGCCCTAAGAACCTGGACATTTTAAAAATATCTGTTTACAGCCAGTGGGATTTACCCCAGTGAGGGTAAATCAGAGTACAGAGTGGGAGCAGGCACTGTCAGCCCAGGGAATATGGACACAGAAACCAGGCTGGGGGGATGTTTAAGGGCAAATGTCCTGAGTCCTGAGTTTAAGGGCAAATATGTGCTTCTGTCTATTCTGAAAAAAAAAAAAAAAAAAAAAAAAAAAAAGCTCTTTCCACTATTTTCCACAATCACAGGCTCCAAAGTAAAGTGGAGTCACACAGTAACATCAGTTTTTAAGAAACCAACACAGCAGGCTTCAGGTGCCAGGGAATGAATTGCAGCAATTCTTCAAGAGACTTGTTGTGTAAATTTGAGAAGCAGTTTTTCTTCCAAGAAAAATTTTCTTTCATAATATTTCATGAGAGTGTTGGGGTTTTTTTTTTGTTTTTTTTTTTCACCAGAACTCATATAAAAGGAGAGAAGGAAAATGGTGCCCAATTGGATCAAATTACGGGTGAAACATGCAAGTGAATGTGCACTTAGGTCTTTGGTTCTGAAAACTTCAAGAACTAAAATAAATTGCATGACCCCCTGGTAACTTCCACTAGAACTTCTGGGTACAAATTGTTTGCCTCAAGCTGGGTGAAATATACATTCAAATTCAGGCTCTTGAAGGAAATTATTAAGTAGAGCCATATTAGCTTTCTCTGAAGCATACTCGTTTTCTATATTGCCACTGTATAGACCAATTATGTTACCTTTCCATGCTGAGAAATGATTGTTCTGCTAACACAGTTCTGGTAAAAATCAAAAGCACTACATTTTTAACCTTGGGGGATTTTTGTTATTGCTGCTCCCTTGCTAGTTCCTTCAAATGGAAAACATCTTCCATTAATCTAAATGCAAAATTTGTTCAGCTTTCGAAAGTTACTTGAAAAATGTTAAGCACAAAGCAATAAACTTTTTATGCTCTTAAGACCACTAATGCTTTGAGCTTCATATTCATTTTGAAGAAATGAACATTTTATGGTTCACAGAGGAATAGCTACATGAATAATATCTGAGACTATAATGCATCTAGCAGAAAAAGATTAAGTTTATGTAAACTATTTAATCAGACGTGAAATTTTCTCTAGAGGATAAAAAAATTCTGACCTTATTTAAGTTTATTTTAAAAAAATACCAATATCACTTTTCCACCAAGGGAACCCACTGATTTCCCCATTTATGCTGTATAAATATTCATAGACTCGAGGGCTAACTGGATACCACAGCCCCTAGGAGCAAAAGTAACTTTAGGGATGTATCACATCTGTGTGGTCTTCCCATGGAAAACATTTCCCAGGAAGTGTGGCTGTAACTGCAGTGAAGGGGTGGCACACCAAGAACCCATGCTGGCCCTGATGGTGGTGGACCAGCTCGTCTCAAGGGAAATTTTTCATCAGAAAAGCTCCAACTCACACCAAAGCCTTGTTTTCATCCATGAATTTCAACATGTTTTCACAAGAAATTTGTTCTGTAATCATCCTTTATCTCTTCTAGCCCTTCTGCCTGGCTGCCCCCTCACAGTGCAGTGATTCTCTCTCTCCCAGGTGCAGGAAACCAGGCTGCCTGTCCCAGGAAGTGTCTGTTTAGAATTGTGTTGTAATCATCTGATTTATTAAAGAAATGCAAATGTGTATATGTTTAAAGTGTCCAATTAAAGTGGATTTTATGTGAGCTAAAGTAATTCTAGGAACCCAAGTGATTTGTACCCAATTAAATGGTATCTGCACTTGGCCCTCATTCTGCTGATATCCAAAGTTTTAATATCTTGATATCTTTGCATATCTCTTGAACTGTCTCAAATTAAATTACAGAAAATCTTGGTATCCTAACTGCAAGCCCAGGTGCATTTGTTTTTCTATTAAAAACAGAAAATTATGGAGGTTTTGTAAGTACAATATTTTCTGAATGCACTAAGGGGTTTTTGTTCTATATAACACACTAATGAAAAAGCCTCATGCAGAAGAATCCTGAAAAATCAATAGGCTGGACACAAAATAGTAATGCAGCTTAAACAACAATATGATTATGAATAAACTGTCATCAAGCCCTGTCACTTGAACGTGGCTTGAGAACAAATGATGACCAGGTTATGGGGAGTGTGATGTGATTATTTTTTTAACGTATGTATGAAAGCACCTGGGTGTAAACTCTCATATCTCTGTAACACAGAACACCAAGCTGGTTTGGAGGCCTCCCGATTTCAAAACAAATATGAACTACTAAGCATTCAGCCTTTTCTTGCTCTTTTTATTTCAGCAAATTACCCACTCAAGACAAAGAGGTAAACAGGAGTCACTCTACACTGTGGTTCCTTACAGACACACATTATTGCTGTACCCCATGGAAGTTCTCCTTTCCCTTTCCCACAGTATTCAGTTCCCACAACAAAGAGTTTGATTATAAGTTCAATATCAGCTCAAATGTTCTCTCCCACTTTGGTGGCACTTTGAACTTCTCCCATAGGGAAAAGTCAAAGCCACATTTTGGATTCTCTTTTCCTTGCGAGTCCTTCCTGCCTTCTACAGTGCTAGAGAGATAAAGGGTTATTTTCAGCAGGGAGACAGCACATCTCCCTTGCCAATCTCCTGGCAAGCAGAACTGGCAAAACCCTGGGGTGTGGTAGGCTGACACCCAGGCCTGTGCCCTTGCAGGCACTGCAGATGAATCCTTTGTCAGCACAGGGAAGAATTAGGGCTGTCTCCAAAAACTAGCTGCGTGAATAATGGGGAAGATGAAGGAAAGGCAATGGTGCTCAGAGTGCCACATCCACAAGTGCAATTTTAAAGATCTTAAAAGCAGAAAGGTAATGAAGGTATTTGGGGGTGGGTACAAAAGAGAAAAACTACAGGAAGATTTTTTTTTTAAGCAAGTTGCCATAAAACCTAGCAGATCATTTGGATGGTATTTGGAGTACTTTTCCCTTTCCTGGCCCTACCAGAGAGCTCCGGCCATGCCACACTCTGCATGGTGACACCTTGTGAAGGATGCCCTAGAACAGAGGCTAAACAGAGTTAAAGAATAAAGTAGGGATTGATTAGGAGGCCTCAATGGATCCACCTTGGGCAGCACAAGAGCCCAGCCAGGGCTACACCCCAGTTGAACCAAAATGGCCACAAAAATGCACAGCTGATCACAGGGTCTCTCAATTTTATAAGTTCTGCACCATTTGCATATTGGAGTTTATTGTCTAATTACAGCTCCAGCCCATGAAGTCCCATCCTTCCTGGTTTCCTCTCTTCAGCCCACGTTTGTGCTCTTGAGCCTGAGATCTGGATTGTCTGTCCTTGGTCCCCAGCTGGAGAAGGAATTGTTTTGTCTCCTCACTCTGTGCAGATAGCTCACCATCCCCTAATACGAAGCCCAGACCCACACACTAAAGCAGCTCAGAATGTGAAAAATATAAAAGCTGAACCTGAGGCATTATTGGAAAGGCAGCATGGAAGCCCAGCATGGAAGCCCAGCATGGAAGCCCAGCGTGGAAGCCCAGCATGGAAGCCCAGCATGGAAGCCCAGCATGGAAGCCCAGCCATTTTGCTCAGGCTCCCAACTGTACAAAATGGCTACAGCAGGCGGCATCTGCCACGGAATGATTGGTATTAGGCATAAGTCATTATTCTGACAAGGAGCTGGCACACAGGCAGGCGCTCTGGCATGGGCACCGATGAGATAAGGGTTTGGCATGGCTGCTGGTGGGATATGAATTAAGCTCAGTGTCAACACAACGCACATGGTTTCCTCTCCACGGACATGCCAAATCCTTGACACAATAATGAGTTGTGCACGGTGCCAATCACTGATTGTCAGCTCAACTGCACATCTCTCTTCTGATGCCATCAAGCTGCAGTGGGATCCAAAGTTGAGAAGAAACTTTTCTGTGAGTTTTGGTGGGTGGGGTTGTGGGGATGATGGCACAGGCAGAGGGTGAAGCCTGTTCCCCCTCAGCCCTGCCAGACCTGGGATCAGCAGGAGAGCCCACCGGGGTGGATCCACACTGCAGCACAGCTCCAAGTGACACATGTCCAAGCCTGATGAAACAAATTGCCTGAGAAAATGATCAGGCCTGACAACTATATGGTTCCATCAGAAATCCAGTGTTAAACACCCCTTTGCTTGAAGAGACTTGAGTTTTGTTTAACGTGCCTTTGTGAGAAGCCCCTTTTGAGTGAAAAGAAACATTCCCAGGGGTGGAGTGAAGCAAAGCCATGTGGATTGGCAGCATGGGAGCGAAGGATGAATCCTTCTGCAGGAAGGCAGAGCAGGCAGGAGATGTTTTAATCAGCCATACCAAGCAGCTGACAGGCCATGGGTCTCCTCTGCCCTCCCCAAGCCCTCCTCAGC
This sequence comes from Taeniopygia guttata, assembly GCF_048771995.1. NCBI lineage: Eukaryota > Metazoa > Chordata > Aves > Passeriformes > Estrildidae > Taeniopygia > Taeniopygia guttata. The sequence goes on along the minus strand of NC_133044.1, from coordinate 9,420,128 downwards.
CTGTAGTAGGAACTCCTCTCCTTCCCACATGGAACACCTCTCATTCCCACATGGAACACATTCCCACAGGGAACACCTCTCCTTCCCACAGCAAACACCTCTCCTTCCCACATGGGACCCCTCTCCTTCCCGCAGGGAACCCCTCTCCTTCCCATGAGGAACCCGTCGGAAGCGCTGCCCTGCCCCTCAGGTGGACACACTGCCATGGCCACACTGCCCAGTCTCTCCCAGCCACTGGGGCTGTGCCCTGCTGAGCCCCCACCCCAGTCCCCCCAAATTCCCCCATCCCTCCTCACAGTCAGCACCAGCACCTGAGGTTTCTCCTCCAGGCTCACCCTCTGCTCAACTCAAACAGGACTCCCTGCCTCAGGGACAGGACCCAAATGCTCATCTCCCAAGAATTTAAAGCACTGACAATAAATTTTATCTGTAAAAGCCAATTAGAATATTTTAATTTACCTCCTCCATCACCACCAAACCCCCAAGAGGCCAGTTTTCTCCACCATGTGTGAAGTGGTGGCTGTCCTCCTGCTGGCAGCAACACCTGCCTCTGCCAACACCTCACACAGGGACCCCAAAAAGCTGCCAGGGACACACAAGGAGACAAATGCACAACTTCCTATACTAGATCCTAAACTTTGCATCGAAGGACAGGGAAAACAGCACCAGTCTGGGCTGTGTGGAAAGCAAGCTGGGCTTTACATGTTATGATTATGACAGTGCCCTAAACTAAATGACCATGGACAGAAATGTCTCTGAATATCTGTGCCTGCTTCTGAATTTATTAAAGACAAACACATGCAAAAATCCCTCCACTAGCATTTATTACATACAAATCCCTCCAAAATAGCATTTATTAATAAAATGCCAGGAAGTGCTGCATAAAGGTGCAGACCTTGCAGTCATTTAATCTGAATAGTTTAACTCAAGAGCTTGGTCCATCCAAGCAGGGCTTCCCCTTGCTTATTTTGCTATCATTTACACAGACAGGACAGTGAAACTGTACAATGGTGTTTCTAATGGTGATGGAACACTCCCCAAAATTTTTTTCCCTTTCCCATCTCCTCAAAAGATGTGTGCAGATTTTAAAGAATATTTTATCCATTTTGGATACTTATTACTTGTATCTAGAAAGAAACACAACTCCAGATGTAAAAAATAGTATAGGTTCAGAAATTCAGAAGCAAAGCATTTTTTTGTCTTAGAAAAATCTCTGGCTTACTAGAAGCCTAAGAGAACCAAATCTTGTTATAAAAGGATTGGATGTATTCAACAACCCACAATAGAAAATTGAGCTTTTGATTCTTCATTAAATATTAAAACTCACCCCAAGTTGACAGTTTGGAAGGCAGAATTATATAACTCTATGACATGTGTGACCTGAGTTAGGGGGACTCAGCCCATCCACAATGGGTTTGTGCATGACAAAAATTGCAACCAAATGCAGCAATTTCAGCTTGTGCTGAGCAGAGCCTGGGCCCTCTAGAGTAGTAAGAGAGAAATGTGCTTACTACACTCCAGGGCAGGGCACAGCACCGAATTTGTGCATGCATCACCAACTCTCCTGTGGACCTGTGTCCTCAGGACAACCAACAGCACCTCTGCTTAGGAGGAAACAATGGCATTAGAACAGGAGAACATCCCAAGAGGATGAAAATAATGAATAAACTTTTCCATTGGTGACATTCCAGCTGCCCAGTTCAGCATTCCCTGCCCAGTGCTGCCCCTCCTCACCCTCCTGGTTGTTGCCCAGTGACTGCAGTGTCACTTCTGTCCAGCAGCCCTGCAGTGACCCAGTCTGGGGCAGCAGCAGCAGGGATAACCTGTGCTGACAGGGCATTGTAGCTCTGCCATAACCAGTGTCCTGGCTTGTAAGATAAGCATGGATTCTATTTGTCATCTGTTGGAGGTTGGGCAGTTTTAAATCTTCCAAGAACAATGTCTCCTTCCGGGGAGATATCTTCTGTTAATGGGCCATGGAATGACTCACTGCAGGACTGGTAAAGTTCCATCATCCCATTGGGAGATGCTCCACCCAGAGGGAGGAGCCAAGCATTCCTACCTGCATAAAATCAGCACTTTGTGGGACACCAGGGCAGCCCCTTCGCTGGATTCCCAGAGGAGCAGCTTCTTCCCCACTGGATCCCCAGAGGAAGACCAGGCCCAACTACTCCATCACCAGACCTTCAGAGAAAACTCCACCCTTCTACAGATCACTGCTTCAGCAGCATTTCATCTGCCACTCCAGGAAGAGCAGCCACTGCTCCTCAGGGTGTCGGGTTTCTGACTCTATCACTAGTTTTGTTTGTACTAATTACTTTTTTTTTAAATTTATTTAGTTGGTTTTTTTTTTCTAGTAAAGAACTGTTATTCTCATTCCCATATCTTCACCTGAGAGCCTTTTAATTTTGAAATTGTGGTAATTCAGAAGGAGGGGGTTTACCTTTTCCATTTCACAGGAAGCTCTTGCCTTCCTTCACAGACTCCTGTCTTTTCAAACCAAGACAACCAGTCAAACCCCACTGAGCCCAGCAGCAGAGAAAGCACAGCCCAGCCCAGAGTAGCCTGGGATTAAACTGGCAGAGCAGTCTGCTGAACAAACCCAACACAAGTGGGGAGACGGGCACCATGAGCCAGAGCTACAAACCAGCAGCCATCCAAATGCCTCCCTGTTACGTGGGATTTGGCAAAAGGTTGGGGTTTCATTTTGCTTTCTAAATCTCAATTAAAAGTATGCAGTAACAGGTAAATTATTTAGGGGGAAACGAATGAGTACAAGGTAAACGAATTTCAAGAACTCCAAATAGGATAAACCATAGAGATTATAAAAAGACTACACTTGACCTGTCAACATGAGAAAGTCCCTGAGTTTTTATTAAAAAGGGGCAGTGGGAAAGACAACCTGCTGTTTAGGGAAACTGTACATTTAATTTTAGTGCCTATAATGGCATAGACCATGACTATAAGGTATTATTTAAGACCTATCATGCAATTTCCTTGGAGGATTCCTCTCTGCACTTTCACAGTATGCCCCAGTTTGCTAGTCTCTTTACAATTTAACTACTGTTTACTGATTATTATTGAGTATGGGGCAAAATTCACCCTCTCTGGACCAATAAATATAAGCTGTAGACATGGAGAAGCAAAATATTTCAACTGCTGCTTGCCACCATATGATTCCATGAATATACACTTGAAGAAAATGGAAACAAAACAAGCCAACTAAACAGAGTCACGGTTTATTAACATAACATACTGCAAATCTAATTAAAAGTCAAACAGGCAATACCCTCATCAAAATCCAAATGTTCTTTACAGAAACATCAAGGAAGAAGGGGCATACAGGGGACGCTACCACAAAGGTAATCAGAATTCATCTTCTGGGACTCGTACCCTATTACTCGAAGCTCATTATCAGTACTCCATACAGGAAAGCAACACCCAGAGACCACATCATTAACTTCCTACACATGCATTACCCCACAGCTCGAAAAACTGCAACAAAAAGCCCCACCAATATACAGGAAAAATCTATGGGTTTTTTTTCTGTGTGATACAAACCGGGCAAAATTTGAAATACACTGCTACAAAAATCATCTAAACCTTGTAAAAATGAAACTGGTCCTCCTTTCTAATTATGATTGCATAATTATGAATGTAGCCTAGCTGTTACACCATCTAACATTTCCATTTGTCTGTGAATAGTTTTTAAATAATACAGCTATGGTAGCTTCTTTTTTCTGTTTTGGATTTGGATTCTTTGTCTGTGGATCAATCCCTGTAAACTGGCAAAACATAATTCATTAAGTGACTAAACATAACTGACTGCTCTGAAATGCATAATCTAATTAGTTGAAGGAGAACATTATCTCTTCTCTATGACAACTGTCCAAAAGGAAGGCAGGAAACTTCCAGCCTAGAGGGAGAAACATGAAAATAGCACTGGTCACCTGGAGTTTCATGTGCTGTACAGTACAGAAATATTCTCAGTCAAAAGACACTGAAGAACACAGCTACCACAATATTCAAGGAAACAAGCAACACACCCCACATCAAAATATGGTTACACAAACAGAAGCTTACATCATTGTCAAAACCTAATTTCCACCAATAAAGAACAAACCATCACAGGTACAACCAGTAAATGGTGAGGAGAAAAGGGCTCCTGAGCAAACAGAGGGAATGCTGCAGGACAGAGGTGCAGGAAGGAGCACACGTTACAACAGTGCTGTTCTCCATTTCTCCAGGAATCCACCTGGTGGTATTCAGTGACCTATAAAGTCTGTGTTCCCATTTATCACATTTCACTGTCAGAGGTAACAGTGATGGTGACTAATGCACAATGTCCAAGAGCTTCTGTGCTGCTCTCTCATCAGAAGCAAAAACTGTGGCACAGGGTGGTGTGACAACAACCATCCTGCTGACCAGTAAGGACAAGAATTTGCAATACAGAAGTCAAGAGAACCAGATTTGGGAACAGGAATTACAAGCACTAGACCTCTCCTAATACTAACCTGGATAATCTGAAGAATTTTCTTTTTGATTGACTATTAACTGGGGAAAAGGACCAGCATTCTGCCATTGTTTACAGTCACCATGCGAAATGAGTGAAGAGTTGGGGATAGGATGTGGCTGATGCCAGGGTGAGTTCTCCATAGTGACACATTCCAGGTTTCAACATTGCCTTCCATCCCAGTGACCAGGCAGTGTCATGACCTCAGCCACTACTCCCCTGCCCCAGCTGGAGCCTTTCCCCACCCCACACAGTGCTGCTGTTATCCTATGGGAAATAGGAACTGGCAGGACTTCATGCACCACTACTCTGGGTACCTCAACAGCCAAACCCCAGTTTGGCTGAGAACAATTTCACAGCACCTTTTTCAAGCACTGTCTACGTGCCAGCCCTGCCCCTCTCATGAATTGTTTGAGTATCAGGCTGTGTTTGAGTTGCCAGACTGGTCTTTCAAATGAAATTCCCAAGGTATTGGCACATGCCTCAAGAGAGGATCATTGACCTAATAGCTACAGCTTTGAAATATTATCTGTGGCTAACTTCCACTAAGGGAAGATCCCCATGCATTGTGAAAGTCACAGAAACCTGATTAAGCTTGAATCTGCTAATGGCTGATTAGAGGATCACACTGCAGTGGGTACAAGGCACAATCTGAGCAGCACAGATCAACCTCAGCTCAGTGGAACAGAAGAGTGCTGCTCCCCGAAGTCAGTGACCCTACACCCCAGAACAGCAGCAAAAGGGAAAGTCAGGCAGAGGCACTGAATTTAAGAAGTCCTATACTGTTTAAGGGGGTTTCCACCTCACCAAGGGAGCTGCAAACCCTTGTAGTTCATCTTTAGGTAACATACCAACATGTAATACTATACAAACCTCATTTCCACCTCTCTTACACAGCATCAAAAATCCTCTGAAGATTTTAGCTGCAAACCAGGAGGCTCACACTTCTGAGATTTGAAGATAACAGTAGAGCTAAACTTTGGTGGAAGCCTAAGGCATCAGAGCTGAGCCTGGGTGTTAGAGGCAGACAGGAATAGCTGGGGATGTGGAACCACAGGCAAGGGGAAACCTTGAGGCCCCAAGCAGCACTTTTACTCCAGTCACCTCAATTTACTTGCAAACCAGTCCACAAGCAAACAACACAGGAATGTTTTACCATCAATGGCAAGCTGAACTAAAAAATACATCAAGTAAGGAACAAAGCACATACCCAATGGATTGCTCCGAGATATGCTCCTTTTTACTCTACAGGTGAGGTCTAAGACTGTCAAAGGAAAATAATAATTTGGGATTTCACTTTTTGTTCAGGAACTGGCTGGGCATTGGTCAGTGAGTGGTGAAAAACTGCACTGTCCATCACTTGTATTATATATTCGAATTTTATTAGTAATATTAGAATCATTATTATTTTCTTCCCTTACTGTCCTATTAAACAGGCTTTATTTCAACCCTTGAGTTTTCCCAGTTTTTCCCCTGCCCCATCTCTCTGGCAATGAGGGAGCAGATATGTAGGGCTGAGTTGCACCTGGGGTTAAACCACAACATCCATGTTGGAGACAAAAATCAGAATTTTAAAATTATATGTGAAATACTTCTGAGGAGCTTCATTTTACCAAAAGTAAATGGCAAGGTTGAATGCTGAGCCTGATCAAGGCACCATTTCCAATACAAAAAGTATGTAAAAAATTATTGACCATCTTTCCTCAATACTTTGGTGCACATTGATGGTGTTTTGCACATGACAACGGCACTCAATCCCCTGCAACCCCACCCCCTTGTTCCTCCCCACGCCATGGGTTCAGCTGTGCTGATGGAAACACCTGTGACTGACCTGCTGTAGCCAAGGGAAGAGGTGCCAGAAGGGGAAGCAGAGCCCTGTATCATTTTCTCTCCTTGCCTATTCTGCACTCCCTCCCCACCCCCAACTTCTTCCCAAAGAGTTGCACTTTTGTACTTCGGGGCCTCTTATTTTAATTTATGCAACAGCTTAAAACATTTTGTTAGGGCTGAGTGAGACCATCTGTGCAAAAAATAAAAGATGCCTAAGGGTAAAATAGGCAAGAGCAGTAATGCTGAATCCGTGGAAGGCAATTGACTGCCTATGGATTTTGTATCTACTGCTGTGACCTTTCCAACGATGGCTTTCAGTCAAGGGTAATTTCCATACAACGTCTGCTCCAGAAAGAAAAATTAATCCAGAATAGCATTAGTGCTTTCCAGAAAACTGGACAGCTGCAATTGCCGATCACTTCTCAAAGCCTATGTACCATTTAGCATGACATTTGCATAACATTACAGAAAATCTCCTTCATTATGTCCTACAAGAAGATGTGCCAGCATTTGTTTTCCTGAGGTGAGTAGGGACTCAAGTTGATTCCGAAACATAAACTTTTTGTCAAGGATGGCAATGTTGCTCTTTAAAATGATGGATCACTTCCTACAACTCTTAAATTACCATTACAAAGCCCTGACCCTGTGTGCATTAAGTATTCCCTAAAGATGCTGACGAATATTTTACGAGTTGTTTCATTTTGCTGTCTTCTTTCTGATTACCTTTGGGGCTTATTAAGAAAGTCTTTTTTTTTTTTTTTTTTAATAACTTAGAGAGGTCCAGGACTAAGAGGGAAAAAAGAACCTAAATTGGGGTTGAAATATATTTAAGTTCAAAGATGAAAGAGTTTTATTTACAGAAGATAGTTTCAAGGAAAGCAGTGAGCACTTTTATCTAGGGAACCTCCTCCCTTCTTTGGAGCAATTGCGTGCCAGTAAAGCACACAGATGGGAAGTTTTGTCTCAGTGTCAACCTTATATTCTGGAAAAGAAAAATCAGCTTCAAGATGACAGGTGACAATGGGCCAAGTTCATCAGTGGTGCAGGCTGGCTCGAGGCACAAGGGTACACTGGAACATTCTCAAGAAGGAACACTTGAGGCCAGGAAAAGCACGTACCTGGAATCACTCTGAGAAACCTTCAGAAAAGGCATTGATGGAAAATCTGTTTGGGATGTAACAGGGGTCAGCTCTGCTTGCAGACAAAGAATGTGCTGCATATCCTTGAGTAGCAAAAAAGAACCAGATTCCTTCATAGGTTATTTAATAATACACCATCCCAGAGA